>NW_028261394.1:45170197-45305197 GCF_051295495.1 Thamnophis sirtalis
GAGACATGTCAGTACGCAACGGGAACAGAAGGTTGGCCTTTTTCCCTCTTGTTTTTATTTTCAGACTGTCTTTAGTTTGATAAAAGGAAAAAGGAAGTTCATGTGAGGCCCGGAACTCCAACACAGAGGCTGAAGCTCAGGAGGGACCACTGAACACCGAGCTGTTTTCTGAAATAGTTGTGGATCTAGCGTTCTCAATGTTGGCAGCATGAAGGAAATAGGCCATCCCTCCTATTGGGAAAGTGGGGCTAAAGAATTTAAGCTTTGTGGGTCAGCTTTGGAAATGCATAGAGGCAGGGTTAGGGTTAGGGTTAGGGTAAGGGTCAGGGTTAGGGTTAGGGTTAGGGTTAGGGTAAGGGTAAGGGTAAGGGTTAGGGTAAGGGTAAGGGTTAGGGTTAGGGTAAGGGTTAGGGTTAGGGTTAGGGTAAGGGTTAGGGTTAGGGTTAGGGTAAGGGTTAGGGTTAGGGTTAGGGTTAGGGTTAGGTTAGGGTTAGGGTTAGGGTTAGGGTTAGGGTAAGGGTTAGGGTTAGGGTTAGGGTTAGGGTTAGCCAGTTCGGATCGGTTCACGTGGATGCTAATTTTAAATCTGGTTCACCAAACTGGTAGTTGCACAGACTGGCTGGCCACTCCCCTCCCAAGAGTCTCCATGCGGCCCGTTTTGGATGCCAGATAAGTGCAAGGCCCATGCAGAGGTTCTGGGAGGGCGAAAAACAGGCCTCATGGAAGTTCCAGAAAGGCGGATGTTTCTGGCCTCCGGAGGTCCTCCGAAGACAAGTGGAGGGTATTTTTCCTCTCCCAGAAGTTCAAACAAAGCCTCCGGAGCCCGGGGATAGGAAATCTCCCTCCCTTGCCATAGTGCAGGAGGCTGAGTAGGCCATGACCACCATGAGCACCCAGCAACTGGTCAGAGAACTGGTTGCTAAAATTTTTGAATCCCACCCCTGCGTAGAGGAATATCATGGGTGGGAAGAAACCTCCAGTTTAGGGTCTAATCCAGAAATGTGTTATCTTTACCTACAACTCCAATTGAAATTGGCTAATGCACATGAGAAATGTGATGGCTTGCATAGTATTAAATCTGACTTTTGGTTGACTAATGTGAAGAATAAGGTTTCAGGTTATAATTCGCAAATCGATTACTTCACCCCTTAAATTGGGCAGCAAGCAAGGGATTGGCTTTTTAAAATTTTTTTTTTAAAGAACATCTTGCTGTTGTTGTAAGTGATTTATCCCTATGGATGGAGTGGGAAATTGCAGTTTGGTCTTTCTATGGTTCTTACATTTAAGGAGGTCATCGGTCATCATTCAATTCACAATTAACAATAACAATAAACAATAAACAATAATACGATTAATAGCAATAGCAGTTAGACTTATGTACCGCTTCATAGGGCTTTCAGCCCTCTCTAAGCGGATTACAGAGTCAGCATATCGCCCCCAACAACAATCCGGGTCCTCATTTTACCCACCTCGGAAGGACGGAAGGCTGAGTCAACCCTGAGCCGCTGAGATTTGAACAGCCGAACTGCAGAACTGCAGTCAGCTGAAGTAGCCTGCAGTGCTGCATTTAACCACTGCGCCACCTCGGCTCCTTGTATCTTGCCCAGATTGTATCTTGCCCAGAAAAAAAAAAATAAGGTAGCAAAAAATGCTAAATATTTATTCAGAAATCTTTTGTATATTTCATCTAAAAAGACAACCAAAACAGAAAACATAGAAGTATTCAAGGCTTTAAAAGAAACCTTGGAGTAATATATTGGAATTCATTCAAAATTGTACTGATATCTCTGTTGTTGTTATTCTTATTCTTCCGTTGAGTTGTTCCTGCCATGAGATTGTTTTTGCAGTATGTTTAAAAAGGCCACTGTTTATCTATTTTTCCCCCACGTTCCATCCTGAATCACCTTGTTTGGTTAGGAAGAAATGATCTCAGATCAGCAAGTCATTCTGGCGTACAGTGGTGGATCTTCTTTGAGAATCATGGCCAATGACTTGGTCTCTGTTTCTAGAGTGATGGAATGATCAAGTCAATATACAGATGCAATCTCCTCTAGGAAATTGTTTAGAGATAAAGTAGGCAGTATCCAAGAGCAAATGACTATGGAGATTCTCAGCCATCCAGATCGTGGTTGTCCCAAAGGTGCTTTTTTCAAGAGGCAACTAGACTTTCTGTTTTTCCTTTGAAGACCTTTCTCTTCTCACCCAAGAAGCTTCTTCAGCTTTCCATTGCCTCTTGAAAAAGCAGGGATATCCAAGAACAAGTTCAT
The DNA here is from genome assembly GCF_051295495.1 of Thamnophis sirtalis. NCBI lineage: Eukaryota > Metazoa > Chordata > Lepidosauria > Squamata > Natricidae > Thamnophis > Thamnophis sirtalis. The sequence goes on from NW_028261394.1 coordinate 45,172,465, forward strand.
AGGAATAATTATTCGGGTACGGTTTCGTTGTAGCTGGTTTGAATGGTAGAATGCAAGAAGGGGAATATTCACTCAGCCAAACCGGGATGAGTTGGTTCCAAAGTTCTCATGATCAGACCTTCATTGCTAGCAGAAAATTGCCTTACGGAGAAATGGATAGAAACTGGCCAATCTTCTTTGACTCCTCTCAAAGCTTCCCCAGGCTTGGAGTCATTTGAACATTTGAACGCGCTCTACATGGGTCTACCCTTGAAAAGCGTTCGGAGACTACAGCTAGTCCAGAATGCAGCCACGCGGGCGATATTGGGTGTACCGAGGTACACTCACATTACACCTGTCCTCCGCGAGCTGCACTGGCTACCAATTGGTCTCCGGACGCAATTCAAGGTGTTGGTTATCACCTTTAAAGCCCTACATGGCTTAGGGCCAGCGTACCTGCGAGACCGCCTGCTGCCACATAACCTCCCAATGGCCGGTAAGATCCCACAGATTGGGCCTCCTTCAGATGCTGTCAGCCAGACAGTGTCGGCTGGCGGGCCCCCGGAGGAGAGCTTTCTCTGTGGCTGCTCCGACCCTTTGGAATCAGCTACCCCCGGAGATCCGGACCTTACCCACTCTCATGGCCTTCAGGAAAGCTGTTAAAACCTGGCTGTTCCGGCAGGCCTGGGGCTGTTGACCTTAGTGTTAAGGTCCAGCCCCGATTAGAACGAATGCGTGGTTTGTGAATTTTAAACTATCCTTTTTATTTCCTTTTCCTTTTTTCTTTCTTCTTTTGTAAGCCGCCCAGAGTCCTTCGGGATTGGGTGGCATATCAATTTAATAAATAATAATAATAATAATAATAATAATAATAATAATAATAATAACAATAACAATAATAACAACAACAACAACAACAACAACAACATTGTAGGAGAGTATAGAAAGAAATATGAACTATTGACAATGGTCTGTCCTTTTGTATTCATTATTATTTGTGTGAAATTCTGTTCAAGAATGACAGGGCTCTGTAAACCAAAGCAACTTTGTATGCCTGAATGTAGCCTAGGATTTTTTTTTTTTGGGGGGGGATGAGCCATTTCCTTCCAAAGCTGAAAGCGGTTTCCATTTCTCTGTTGCGACAGGATTTCGGAGGAGCATACGGGCTGCTCAAAGCTCTCTGGACCTGAGTGATGTTTGTCTCAGCCAACATAAAGAGAAACTCAGAACAGCTTTCAGGCCGGTGCTGAAGAGGTGAAAAAAGTGAGTCACGATGCTGTTGTGTTGTGTGGAGAGATGACTTGTGAAGTGTACCAGGGGTTGAACCATTTCCAAACATCCTTGATCACTGGCCATGTTGGCAGCAACATTTGGAGTCCGAAAGGGTCTTCATCCAAGTTTGGAGTATCCAGCATCCCATATACTGTGAAGCTGCTTTGTTATGAGTTGCTATTTTAAATAATTATAATAAATAGTGAAGAAGAAGAAGAAGGAGAAGGAGAAGGAGAAGGAGAAGGAGGAGGAGGAGGAGGAGGAGGAGGAGGAGAAGAAGAAGAAGAGAAGAAGAAGAAGAAGAAGAAGAAGAAGAAGAAGAAGGGGAAGAGGAAAAAGAAGGGGAAGAAGAAGAAGGGAGAAGGGGAAGGGGAAGGGGAAGAAGGAAGGAGGAGGAGGAGGAGGAAGAAGAAGGAGGAGGAGGAGGAGAAGAAGAGAAGAAGAAAGAAGAAGAAGAAGAAGAAGAAAAAGAAGAAAGGAGAAGGAGAAGAAGAAGGAGAAGGAGAAGGAGAAGGAGAAGGAGGAGGAGAAGAAGAAGAAGAAGAAGAAGAAGAAGAAAGAAGAAGAAGAAGAAGAAGGGGAAGAGGAAGAAGGGAAGAAGAAGAAGGGGAAGGGGAAAGGGGAAGGAGGAGGAGAGGAGGAAGAAGAAGAGGAGGAGGAGGAGGAGGAGGAGGAGGAAAAGGGGGAAGGAAGAAGAAGAAGAAGAAGAAGAAGAAGAAAGAAGAAGAAGAAGAAGAAGAAGAAGAAGAAGAAGAAGAAGAGCTGTCTACCAGATTGGTCCTGATAGTTCCTTTAGTAAATGATCAAGAGGGGGAATATTTTATCAGACTTTTACTTTGGCTAATGACATCCCTTTTTTCTTTCTCAGGTTATGGAAAACCACCATGTTACTTAAACTTCTCCAGAAGGTATGGAAACCTCATGCTTCCAGGAAGGCCACCCATGATCTCCCACGTGAATCCTCTCTTTGTCCGTTTTCCTCTTTCTCGGCGCTCTTCAGAGCACGAAGGACTGTTACAGCTTCTCACGTCAGAGGAAGGGAAGAGATCACCTTACGGAACACAACTTGTACCATCACAAGGCCCACCAGAAAACATACCTAGGGATCGGGTTTTGCTATGTTATATGAGCATCTGTCCTGTGCCATGTTGGTCACCAAACTTCGTGAATCGAACTGTGACCCGCCGGCAAAATTCTGCCAATGTATTTTGGGGTTTTGGGGAGAGATCTTGGCTTCTGTTGTACATCTGTGTTGTTCTCTATATAATGGAAACTAACAATGTGGTTATTGAACTAACCTCTTCTTTCTTTTTTTTCTTTTCCATATCCCAAATATGTACGGGGTGTGTTGGGGGTTAACATCTTTCCAACCAGGTCTTCAGATATATTTTTTTTTGAATACTTATTTCCACCCGTTTTTAAATGAAGTGTGTTTGTGTGTCATGTTTCTTCAAAAAGAATCCGTTCCTAGTCCAACCTGTGCATTTGTTTACTATTGCCTTGTACAAAGATATCACAGAAAGTATTTTTAAAACTCTCTAATTAAAATTCCAACAACGGAATGCTGTTGAAGAAAAATATGAAATTGAAGAGGCAGGAAGAATGTGTGTGAGAGAGAGAGATGGAGGGGGTGGGTGGGATGGGAGGAAGGAAGGAAGGGAGAAACACAGCACTCACTGAGATTCATTACTATCAACACTGATTCACTTCTCTCAGTTTTGTTTCTTTATATAATATTTTAAAATCCAGTTTTGGACCATTTCTTTACTGATATGTTTTCCCCACTATCTGTCCACCACGGGCCTATGTGTATTGTACACTCACAGTTATTGTGTCGGGTAACTTCCCCTTGGGGAGAGGAGTATATTGAACCTACATCAGGAAACAGGCTTTATCGTTATGGCTGGATTCACACATTACGCTAAGTCAGGGGTTGGCAACCTGTGGCTCTGGGGCCACATGCGGCTCTTTCATCCCTCTGTTGTGGCTCCCTGTCACTCAAAATATAGCAATAGCAGCAGTTAGCAATAGCAGTTAGACTTATATACGGCTTCATAGGGCTTTCAGCCCACTCTAAGCGGTTTACAGAGTCAGCATATCACCCCCACAGTCTGGGTCCTCATTTCACCCACCTCGGAAGGATGGAAGGCTGAGTCAACCTTGAGCTGGTGAGATTAGAACCGCTGAACTGCAGATAACAGTCAGCTGAAGTGGCCTGCAGTACTGCACCCTAACCACTGCGCCACCTCAGCTCTGAGTCATAAACATCAATGTGCAATACACATTTATTGAGTTTTTTGACCCCCGGTAGGCCAACTTCTTCGATCAATCTAAGAAAAGTTTCAGGAGAAAACAGAACATTTAATAATACTTGGGCAGATTCATTTGCTTTCACTGCTGATGAGACTGGTTTACCGGTAAGTTTAAGATGTGGTGAGAAATTGGCAAACAGTACAGTGTTATCTTCATTTTAGATGTCAAAAGGGCTTTGTGGCTCACGGTGTTTTCTTTTCTGTGGGAAACAGGTCCAAATGACTCTTTGAGTGTTTAAGGTTGGCGACCCTTGCACTAAGTTAAGTCCCCCTGTCTGTCTCTCTGGCTGTCCCACTGTCCACCCATCTATCTGTCTGCCTTTCTACCTGTCCATCCATCTGTCCATTCTTCTTTTTTTCCTCCCTAGCCATGATAGAGGCTTCCAGAATTTATCCAAGGACTGGAGCAACTCATGGTGAGACCTCTGTTAGCCACTCATCACAAATCTGGATCCCACTTCATTGATTTCTATAGTTCTGTGTTCTGACCCCCTCCTCCGTCCAGTAACGACTGCCGAGACAAGCTTAACTGGAATGTACTTTAATAGCAAGAAACCAAAACCTCGGTGGCTGAAAGCCAAGCATAACAAACAGATAAGGACCTTGGCAGCAACTCAGACAAACTCAGGCAGCAATAAACACAGATAAGGCTTGGCAGCAATCCAGCCTGCCAAGCTCACAGTACTGTCCTCCGACAATCAATCCTGCGTTGACTTCTGCAAAGAGGGGCATGTGCACAAATAGCTTTTTATAGTCTGGAGAGGAGCCTAATGACCACCAGCTGAGTACAATTACCTCCTGTAATTGCGTAATTGTTCCTGACGCCTAGTAGCTCTTCGATGGCGTGCATCCAGGAACAACTCACTGCTGGCATCCGGCTCACTCTCCCTTGTCTCCTCCCCACTGGTCCAAGGCTCAGGTGCCTCCTGGTGGCCAACCAGCCTCTCTGCGCCCTGCTCGGAGTCAGAACCCTGTCCAAGGTCCTCCACATCCTCCAGAGCCGACTCAGAGGGCCCCTCGCTGTCGGAGTCTGGTGGCAGCTCCAACGGCACCTGCTGAGCCACAACAGTTCTGTACCCCCTTTTTTTGAGTTTTATATCCCTCTAAACCTTACAACGATGAGGCCAGAGTTAAAAGAGGGCATGAGTCTGGCTTGGATACCATGGACAGCTCCAAAGTCATCACCCTCCTCCAATAATGGTCTAAAAAGGGTCTAAAGACAAAAGTTGTTGAACAAAGAAACTCTGAAGTAGATTGGGAATAGTGACATGGTAGTCTCATAACCTTATCCTTTCTAGACTGGATCTCTTATTCAACCACTCTTCTAGTGCGCTCTTTATGGATAACTCATCCTCATTGGCAGGAAAGTTTGTTCTGTGACTATCTGCCTGGCTTGTTAACAGGGCAACAACATTTCCTTTAAGGCGAGGAAGGGATAAAGTAGGACATTCTTAGTAGGTCATCATCCCAGTTTAGTTAAAAGAGCATTATTGCCTCTGACAAAAGTTGAGACAGAAAGGAGTCCATCCCTCGGCATTCTTTCTCCTTAATTAAAAGTGTCACCAAGCACTCTCTAGGCAGGCAAATAGAACGGAGCTGAAGCCCAGAGAAGAATGAATCCCTTTGTTCCTTGACTCATTGCAAGCAAGGGCCATGATTTAATCACTGTGCTAATTAAGAGGTCATCTGCAGATCAACCCACGGCCAGCTTTTCCCCAAGTTCACCGAGGTCAACATTTTACCCTGTGACATTTGTGATCAATATTACCCAATGGATCCTGCTTTCATAAATCAGAGGGATGGATCTTGGTTATTGAGTAGAGAGACTGATACATGGAGCAGGAATGGAGCAGGAGAGAAAAAAGGAAGAAATACCAGGATTGGAGAGGGGTTAAAAGTCTACATCTTTAGGCCAATGGCATCCAAATATATTAGGTAAAGGTTCCCCTCGTACATATGTGCTAGTCGTTCCTGACTCTAGTGGGCGGTGCTCATCTTCATTTCGAAGCTGAAGAGCCAGTGCTGTCCAAACACATCTCCGTGGTCATGTGGCCAGCATGACTAAATGCCAAATGCGCACGGAACGCTGTTCCCTTCCCACCAAAGCTGGTCCCTATTTTTCTACTTGCATTTTTTACGTGCTTTCAAACGGCTAGGTTAGCAGAAGCTGGGACAAGTCATGGGAGCTCACTCCATTACATGACGCTAGGGATTCGAACCACCGAACTACCGACCTTTCTGATCAACAAGCTCAGCATCTTAGCCACTGAGCCACTATATCCCCAAATATATTAAGATTCTTAAATGTGTGTAACTGATGCAACGTTTGATTTCCACATCCAGGATAATTTATAGCCCCGTGGAGGAACCTTTTCCGCGTGACACATTTTGTATGGAGAGAGATGGAAGGGCTGATCAGACATGGTGGCAATGTTTGAAATGGGAATTAGCACAATAGGAGGGCTATATCTGGAATCCTAAGCTTTGTCCTCCTTGTCTACAGAGATTCTCAGTCCTCCTGTTCATGGTGGTCCCAAAGGCACTTTTTCAAAAGACAAGTGGACTTTCTTCATTTTTTTTCTTGAAGACGTTTTACTTCTCATCCATGAAGCTTCTTTAATTCTCTGAACAAAGGAAGTTCAGTTGCCTCTTGAAAAGCACCTTTGGAACAGAATCCTCAATCCAATTTGCCGGAAGGGAGCTCTACATAATTCAGCCAAAATTAAAAATGATATACTTGAGGGTGAGTTACTCCATACAGCCAACCTCCAGAGTTTCTCTTACCTTTTGTAGTATTCTTTGAACTGTCATTAAATAAATTGTAACTCAAGGACTATCTGTAATTGCAATTGGATCCTGACACCCTGAATAACGCCTGTTTTATAGATTATTTCAACAGTGGCTGTAATTTTTTTCATGCAGTTGTCAGCTGTTTTAAAAGTGAAATCCACATACATAGATCTAAAAGAGAAGCTTGCTCCTGGGGAAGAAAGCTATGGCAAATCTAGAGAGCAGACTAAAAAGCAGAGACATCATCCTGCCAACAAAAGTGCGTGTAGTCGAGGCGATGGTTCTCCCAGTAGCAATGCATGGCTGTGAAAGTTGGACCATAAGGAAGGCTGAGCACCAAAGAATGGAGGCCTTTGAACTCTGGTGCTGGAGAAGACTCCTGTGAGTTCCTTGGATTGCAAGGCCATCTAACCGGTCAGTCCTAGAGGAGATCAGCCCTGACTGCTCTTCAGAAGGCCAGATCCTGAAGATGAAACTCAAATACTTTGGCCACCTAATGAGAAGGAAGGACTTACTGGAGAAGAGCCTCATGCTGGGAACGACTGAGTGCAAAAAAAGAAGGGAAGGACAGAGAATGAGGTGGCTGGAGGGAGTCACCGAAGCAGTAGGCATGAGCTTAAATGGAGTCCAGAAGATGGCAGAGGACAGGAAGACCTGTAGGAATGGTGTCCATGGGGTCACGATGGGTCGGACATGACTTCGCAACTAACAACAAAGAGAAGTGAAAAAATAAGCAGAAATATTTATGCACTGTGGGTATACTGAGTGTCTCTTGGTCCTTGGCAAAGGAAAAAGACATGATGGACTATCAACCTTCAGTAGCACTGTTTTGATCATGTCTGAAGTTAGAACACATCCATGGCATTGGAAAGCACTTTCTTGAGTTGACTAGTGGTACATTTGGAAATCTACATGCAGGATTTTGTGAGCTGCCCTTCCGTCCCAGAACAAATTAATATTTAAAGAATGATTGTTCATGCAAACACTTTCTCTTCAAGCTAGGCACATATATGTGTACAAATAAACAAGCACTTTATTCTTAATTTAGACCAGTGGTGGGTTTCAAAATTTTTTGGAACCTACTCTGTGGGTGTGGCCTCCTTTGTGGGAGTGGCTTGCCGACCATGTGAGCTGGTGGGAGTGGCTTGCTGGCCATGTGTTTTCTCTTCTCTTCTCTCTCTCTCTCTCTCTCTCTCTCTCTCTCTCCTTCCTTTTGTCTCTGTGTCCCTTTTTTCTTGTTTTCTTTCATCTCTCTCATTCTTTTTCTTTCTTTTTTCTTTTTTTCTTTATTTATTTCTTCCTTCCTTTCTCTTTCTCTCTCTTTCTGTGTCAGTCTGTCTGTCTCTGTATGCGTGCGTGTGTGTGTGGGGGGGCAGTGGTGGGTTTCAAAAAATTTTGGGACCTCTTCTGTGGGTGTGGCCTGCTTTCCGGGTCCACTGGTGGAACCTCTTCTAACCGGTTCGGTAGATTTGACGAACCGGTTCTACCGAATAGGTGCGAACTGGTAGGAACCCACCTCTGATTTAGACCTATCCAACTTCATACATTGTCATTCAGGTACCCGGATGTGATCGATTCATCCTTTCTCTTTTGCATCTCCTTTCTGACATCCTTATTTGGTGTGTGTGTGTGGGGGGGGGAGGACAGGAGATCAAGGAAGAAGCAACCCAAGCTGAGCATTGACCTGCAGTTTGCAGGCAGAGAAATTAAGCCGTAGAAAGATAAACATTATTTCAAGTCAGATTTAAAGGATTAGTGCTTGTATTAAAGAGTATTAGCCCCGTTCAGAGGCTTTTGGAAGGCAGAACCTCTGGATTTCTCCTCCCATTCTTTCTCAAGAGGTACGTATACACCAGGTATATCTTGACATTCAACCAAATGGAGCCATCGTGTCTTTTGCGCCCTGAAATCTAGAAACAAATATCAGTGCATCCAGCTATTGAAAGGCCAAGATTGCCATCATCTAATGCAACGCAAAACACATCACCAGTTTTGGCCATTGTTGTCCTAAGGATAAAGAGACTGCACGCAGGCGGGCTACCTGCCAGGGATCGAATTAACACACCCAACACCCCTGTCCATGCAATCCATCATGTGGTCCAATCTGGTCCCAGTCCAAGGGCCAGATTCCACCTCCTGGCACCTGGTGGAAACGTCCTTGGTTCGGAGAGGAAGGAATTTTATTTTGACTACAATCCCCCAGCTATCTCTGCCTCCTCCTCTCCCATTCCCACAGCTTGACTCGTCTCTGCTATGGCAACCCTGAAGGTGCCAGGAGAAGACAGTTTCAGGGCTGACACTACCTTGGAGAAAAGTGGACTTACAGATCAATGGCTTTGATCTTTTTGAGGTTTAGAGGAGGAAACGGAAAGACTCACTCAAACTGGACCTCAGTTATGGAAGCAACCAGAAATGCCATCTCCTGCGTACATGGGAACATGGAAAGCCTACCTACACTTAACTCCCAGGCCACCCAAATCTTTAGCCAACATGCCGACCATTTCCAGTCGTTCTTGGTAGAATTCCCGACTCTGCTGATTTTCCTTATGAAGTTCAAGAAGCATTGATTATAGGCAAAAGTTAAATGTTCCCCCTTGCACATATGTGCTAGTTGCTCCCGGCTGTAGGGGGCAGTGCTCATCTCTGTTTCAAAGCCGAAAAGCCAGCTCTGTCCAAAGACGTTTCCGTGGTCATGTGGCCGGCATGACTCAACACCAAAGGTTCATAGAACACTGTTACCTTCCCATCAAAGTGTTTTTGAGAGACCGCCTGCTGCCAATTACCTCCCATAGACCCGTTAGATCGCACAGGGTCAGCCTCCTCCGGGTTCCGTCTACCAGCCAATGCCATCTGGCTACCACCCGGGGGAGGGCCTTCTCTGTAGCAGCTCCGACCCTTTGGAATGAACTCCCCGCGGAGATCCGGACCCTCACCTCTCTCCAGGCCTTCCGAAAGGCCGTCAAAACCTGGCTGTGCCGGCAGGCCTGGGGTTGATGAGTTCCCCTCCCCTCTCGACTGGTATGGCTGTGTGATTTTTGTGTATTTTAATTACGTGTATTGTGTTTGTATCCCCCTTTCCCCTTTTGAGTTGTTCACCACCCTGAGTCCCTCCCGGAGAAGGGCGGCATACAAATAAACTAAATCTTAATCTTAATCTTTTTAAATTTTCTCTGTATCCTGTTTGTTGTTTTTGCCTTGTCTGTATTACCCCCTCCCCTGGGTTTGTTAGCCGCCCTGAGTCCCTCCGGGAATAGGGCGGCATATAAATGAAATAAACCTATAACCTATCAAGGTGGTTCCTATTTTTCTACATTTTTATGTGCTTTGCAACTGCTAGGTTGGCAGAAGCTGGGACAAGTTAACGGGAGCTCACTCCGTTAGGCAGTCCTGGGGATTTGAACTGCCGAACTGCCGACCTTTCTGATCAACAAGCCCGGGGTCTTTTTTTTTTTTTGTACATGTATACTGCTATTTTTTCTTTTTTATGTATATTGAAATGGAATTATAAATATCATTAACACAAAAGGGAGTTTGCTCAGAAGCTGAAATACACCAAGTGAATTAGAGGAAGAGTGGGAAGCAGAGGAGAGAAGAAAGATAGGAAGAGAGGGATAGGAGAGAGGGTGAAGGTGGAAGATGAGGTGTATAAGGAGGAGTGGTAAGGGGGGAGAGAGGAGAAGGAGAAAGGAAGGGGAAGTAGAGTAGAAAATGATGGAGGGAAGACAGGATGTAGAAAGGGGGAGGAGAGAGGGGGAAGAAAGTGTCGGATAAGGTATAAATATGGTGCATGGAGAGCAGAAGAGCCAATAACTGGTTTTCTTTCTTTCTTTTTCCTTTGGTAGTTGATGGTAAGATGAATTGATGTAATTACTTAATAATACAACATGCTATTGATTATGTAATAGTATACATGTGGCTATATGCTATGAAAATGGAAAATAAAAACTTTCTATGCAGAAAAGCCCAGGGTCTTAGCCACTGAGCCACCTATGAAGTTCAAGAAACATCGATCATAGGTCACCCTTAGCATTACAACCGGTGAGGTCTGGTGAATCAACAACTGAATTAGGGAGTCTTTTAAGATGTGCTTTTATTCCCTTCCCTCCTCTTCTCTTATTATTAAAGGTCAAACAGGCCTCACTGCAGATTATCCAGCTATCTTCAATTTCCCTGCAATCTGTCATCCCAGCAAGATATGTATCGCAAATCTCTCAAAATATAATCTTTTGGAATCATATTCTGAATACTGTTTTGATTAAAAAAAGAAAAAAACCAGAGTTAGGACTGATGTGGAACTAATATGAAAAAGACTAGATGTGCGGTGAGCAGCAGACGCCTTCCGTATTTAATAATCAAAATAAACTAATAGGTTCAGCCAGCTTGCTCTTGGAAAAAAAAACACACAGAAAGAAACCCTCCATGCATTCATTAAACCCAATGATTAAAATCTGTCGGAAGGTCTTTATTACAGAGCAGATTTTGAGAGGCAAACAGACGCGAGAGAATGGGATAGATTTCCCCCCCCCTAGTTTTCTCAAGCTTGTTTTGACCTACAGGGATGAGAGTGGGCTGCTGGGGGTTCGCAGGGGTTTGGGAGAACCTCTAGCTAAGATTGTGTGCAGTTTGGAGAACCTCCATATCCCACTCGTGGCTGGCCCTGCCCACCCTGCCTCTCTCCTTCCAGGAGTCCCCACGTGGCCCGTTTTGGATGCAAGTAAGTGCATGGCATACACAGAGACTAGGGGAAGGCGAAGAACAGGCCTACCAGAAGTTCAGGCCTCAGGAGGGCCTCAAGAGCCTGAGGAGGCTGTTTTCGCCTGCCCAGAAGCTTGAGGGGAGCCTCCAGAGCCCGGGAAGGGCATAAACATCATTCCCTCCCCACTCCTGGGGGAAGGTTACTGCAAAATCCCCATTCCTTCCCCACCCCACTAACCTGCTTTCCAGCTATGTTCTCCAGGGCAACAAAAGAAGATCAGCTGGGAGGCAGTGCGGGCGGGGCCAGCCTATTTGCCTGTTCTCCAAACCGTTCAAAATTTCTGCTACTGGTTCTCCAGAACCTGCCAGAACTGGCTGAATACCACCTCTGATTTCCAGGAAATTAAGTTTAGAACTACACTTGACACTAATCCCTCCTTCTCAACAGTAGAAAGAAAGCCCAATGCCAATATATTTTTTTCAAAAAATCCCCCCAAAAAACCTCTTAACTATATCAACTATAGAAGAAGAAAAATAGCGCGGAAAACTAAATTAGTTAGGTTTGAGTTCTACCACCCTCCATTTTAAAGATTTAAGGCCATAAAGAGCAGTTCATTAGTGAAGACATAAATTCCATCTCGCATGTTCTGAAATAATTGACTTTTCATCTCCAGCTAATCAAGACTTCCTTCCTTCTTAAGTTGCACACTTAAATATTAGGCTTGAGAGCAATTAGAGCTTCAGTTTCAAGCGTTAGTTCTTTGTCGTTTTCACTATTAGCGCTGGAAAGTTTGCAAAACTAGTTATGGATTGATGGTGGTTGTTGTAGCCAATTAATGGTATAGAATTAAGAGCAGTGGTGAAATTCAATTTTTTTTTACTACTGGCTCTGTGGGCGTGGCTTTGTAGCAGGGGAAGGATACTGCAAAATCTCCACTCCCTCCCCACTGTCAATTACCTCCCAAAGACCCGTCAGATCACACAGGGTCGGCCTCGTCCTGGTTCCGTCCACCAGCCAATGCCATCTGGCTACTACCCGGGGGAGGGCCTTCTCTGTAGCAGCTCTGGCCCTTTGGAATGAACTTCCTGCGGAGATCCGGACCCTCACCTCTCTCCAGGCCTTCCGGAAAGCCGTCAAAACCTGGCTGTGCTGGCAGGCTTGGGGTTGATGAGTTCCCTCCCCTCTCGACTGGTATGACTGTGTGATTTTCGTGTATTTTAATTATGTGTACTGTTGTTTATGTTCCCTTTCCCCTTTGAGTTGTTCGCCGCCCTGAGTCCCTCCTGGAGAAGGGCGGCATACAAATAAACCAAAACTAAATTAAACTAAACTAAACTTCTGGGGGAAGGATATTGCAAAATCTCCATTCCCAGCCCCCTCTGGGGCCAGCCAGAGGTGGTATTTGCTGGTTCTCCTAACTACTCAAAACTTCCGCTACCAGTTCTCCAGAACCTGTCACAACATGCTGAATTTCACCCCTAGTTAAGAATATTATATCATGCTATCGTAAGCAGAATTTCTCTGTTCTGGGGGGAAAAAAACCCAAGAGAATTCATCTTCCCTTGATTTTGTTCCTCCCAGACAAAACTCAGCTTATTTCAGCTCAGGCTAATTCTGAAATCAAAGTCAGCTTGAATGAATATGTTCTAGAAGATCATAGACTTTTGATGTCTCTCCAAGAGAAAATATTCCAATCATTTCCCCTTTCAGAGTATAGAACCAAATCTTTAATTGAACTTAAAAAATTAAGAGGCCCTCTTCAAAACCACAGGGTTTGTTGCTGTTGCTAGTTGCAAAGTCATGTATGACTCGTTGCGACACCATGGACAACATTCCTCCAGGCCTTCCTGTCCTCTACCATCGTCTGGAATCCATTTAGACTCATGCCGACGGCTTCAGTGACTCCATCCAGCCACCTTATTCTCTGCCGTCCTCTTCTTCTTTTGCTCTCCATCATTCCCAGCATGAGGCTCTTCTCCAGTGAGTCCTTCCTTCTCATTAGGTGGCCAAAGTACTTGAGTTTCATCTTCAGGATCTGGCCTTCTAAAGAGCAGTCAGGGTTGATCTCCTCTAGGACTGACCTTTCAGTCCAAGGTATTAATGGACCACATTTTGTACCACATGGTTACTGGAATCAGTTCCCTCAGCAAATAGTCCACATTCCCTCTTAATCACCATCAAGGATCTCTTGGGCGAGCCTTGAATGAAATAGCCTGCTCTCAAAATTAGGCCGATATTAAAGATGTTGGTTGAGACTTCATCCCTTTCTGAAGAGCCAGAAATGTCTCATCCAACGAGGACAGCCAAATCAGTCCTCCTGGAGACTTAAAGACGTCACTATATTGTTCCATTTTGTTATTTTTCTAAGATAGGAAAACAGAGAGTTTTCTCTTAGCTGGGAACATTATCTTTCCGGGAAGGGACCTTATCAATTGAACTCCCCACATCCGGATGTAGATCTTGTGTCTTCAGGGAAGCAGGGAGAGGGAAGAACTTCACGATTAGATGGACATTTACAGATTTGTGGGGTTATCGGAGTACATTGTTTCCCCATGAGCAAATATGCGGCTGCTTCCTTCCAAATTGTTTCCACCTGTTGCTTCCTCCACCCATCTTCCTTTTATTTTATTTTTTTTGAAACTCATGAGACGAGAAGAAATGAGAAATTCAGAGGGATGCCAACTGGGCTAAACACACACACACACACACAGAGACACACACAAACACACACACACACTGAGTTGTTATGCAAATGGAATTCAGATGTAGATTATCTCATTTGCACACTTCGTTACACACAGAGAATGCAAAGAGGAATAAAATTGTCTCCATGGCCTTTGTGGGGAATATGTCTCGTCTGGGTGGAATTTCTGGGAGAGCCGACTTGAACTCCTCCTCATCCAAGAAAGGCTGCTAATGAACATTGGTCCAAATTAATTGGCACATCCAGGAGAGAGAGCCTGGTACTCAAGTAGTCCATGAAAAGTTGGCTTTGTTCACAAACAGACAAGATTCAACCCCCCACCCCCATCTATACAAGTTGATGTTTCTTTCAACATCTACTTGTATTTTTTTAAGTGCTTTCGAACTGCTAGGTTGGCAGAAGTCACGAGGCAAGTAAGGAGGGCTCCCTCCGTTACGCAGCGCTTGGGATTCGAACTGCTGAACCGCCAACCTTCTGATCAATAAGCTGAGCCACTGAGCCACCGCGTCCCTTTTAATGGAAGATACGTGGAAGATAGAATGCTCCAGAGGTGAACTAAAAGATATTTTAAACCATCCTGTCCCAAGATGGGGAAAAAAAGCAATGAGGTTCAAGGCAATCAACTACAATGGGTGGCAATTTATCCCTCTGTTTATTGTGGTGGCTTTCCTAAGATCCAAACACAATTCTGAAATGTCCTGAAGGTGGAAAAAAATTCCCTATTTTTTTTTTTTGCAAAAGTTAAACATGGGACAGAGGGTTTAGCTCTTCTTCAAAAGCTGGATTATCAGAGTGTGTGTGTGTGTGTGTCTGTGTGTGTGTATGTCTACATACATATATACATACACACGCATACATATTCTGATCTGATTGCTAAAGATGGGCTTAGCATCAATCTAATTTGATTCTGAACTTGGAAAAAAATTAAAAATTAAAATGGGGCTCACTGGATAAAAGTGTCATTTCAGGTTTCCAACATCTGCTTACGGAATCTTTCTTATATGGATGCTACCTGCTGTTCATCAGAAAACAAAATTGCAAGCTGGAACAAGGTGGATAACATCCTAAATCTAATGATTTATTTAATCTGGGTTTTTCCTCCCTCCCACCCACCCCTGCCTCCTAGCCCAATCTACTAAGAAGGATCATTTGGGGGGGAGAGGAGGGATACACAGAAATGAAAAGCTGGGTTTTGGTGATGCAGAGGAACCATTCTTGTTTTTCCATCTTCTATTGTCTTGGAGGGCTCTCCTTTCTCATTAATTTTTGGAAGGTGTAGGGATATTCATAGCCAAAAGCAGCCTTATGGATGTAGAAAGAAGTTTTAATTATCGGTACATTGTTTCCAGCACTCAAAAGAAGGAAGGAAGGAAGTTAGCAGCCACCCCCCTCCCCTAGAAAGTGAAATATTTTAGGAAAGATTTAAAAAGGAGAGAATATTATATTTCCCTGGATGAGAAATGGAGAAACATGTTTTTAGGCAGGAAGCAGACTTGCTCTTAATAGCCCCCACCTTTGTCAACGGACCATTAAGGCCTGGGCCAGTGTATTCTAGGTAACAAAGATCTACAGGCAGAGCCATAATAGGAATTCCAAAGCCCTTTCATTACATCATCACCCCAGGAAGGCTCAACCAAACTTGGACTCAAAGCACAGCCTACAGAGTTGCCTCTGCATGGCCCCATGGGAGTCTGACAGCCAATCAGAGTGCATTTCTTGCCCAGGAGTGGGAGGCCCTGGGGTGAGGACCAACAGAGGGCATAAAACCCAGGGATTCTCAGTAAGCATCTTTGAGGCATGTGATCCTAATTTTCCCCTGGTCCTCAAACCATATGGTCCAGTCCATTAAAACCTTCTTTCCAAGCAACTTCCATGAATCCAGTGTCTTTTTCCCCACTTGGAACTGAACCCAGAAGGAAATTTATTCCAAAGAAAGGAAGGAAGGGATGGAGGGAGAGAGGGAAGGATAAAAAGGAGATATTAGTTTGTAGAACATCTGTGCTATGGGCATAGTTTGACCTAGTCATCATTCTGCTATTGTTAGGTGATCACTTATGCACTGTTTCTAGTGCTCAAAAGAATAGAAGGAAGGAAGGGAGGGAGGAAGGGAGGAAGTGATGAAAGAAATGTCCTTCTGGGTTCAGCTCCAAGTGGGGGAAAAGACACTGGAGACATGGAGGCTGCTTGGAAAGATGGTTTATTGTTGGACAGGGCCACATGACTTGAGCCCTGAACAGAAAAGGGGATCACATGCTTCGATGTTGGTGGAGAAGAAGAGAAGGGCTGAAGGAGGGGCTTGCTAGACTTTTTATAACCTTTTTAGTCCCATCTCTCTGTTTCCTGTTCCTGTGTAAGAAATGTATTCTGATTGGTTGTCAGACTCCCATAGGGCCATGCAGGGGCAACTCTCTGGGCTGTGTTTTGAATCCAGGTTTAGTTGAGTTCTCAGATGCCATGTGGTCAGTTAAATAAAGAGTCAATATTATCATGCCTTTACTCCCACCCCCACCCCCCCGGGGCTGCAGTGGAGAAGTCTGTATTATGTAAAAGGGACTAGCTTGGCCTTCTTAATGGCCCATTAACAGTGGGGATGGGCAATAAGCTATAGGCAACTATACTGTCTTTTGAAACATGTTTCTTTCTTTTCATATCCAGAGAAATATTCTGCCTTTTCAATATTTCCTAGGATATTTCATTTTTCTGGGAGAGGGCTAGATGATAACTTCCCACAGAAGGAAGGAAGGAAGGAAGGAAGGAAGGAAGGAAGGAAGGAAGGAAGGAAGGAAGGAAGGAAGGAATCAACTTGTAAACAACTGCGCACTCTAGTACATGTTCAACCATTGAGACAATCAGTTGGCATCAATTTTAAACCATGTCATGAGATTATATATATATATATATGTGTGTGTGTGTGTGTGTGTGTGTGTGTGTGTGTGTGTGTGTGTGTGTGTTGTATTTTTGCTGGTAAATAAATAAAGGGAGACTAGTATAGATCTATTTCAAGCTATTTAGCTCTCATCAGCTAGCCATACCCTTACTGGGATTCGAACCTGTGCTGTATTGCATCTTAGGCAGAGGTCTTAACCATTAAGCCACAGGTCCTCCTCCTTATCAGCTTGAGCCAGGGAGGTAGGTATATATTTAGTGTCACAACCCCTGGTATGCCCCAATTATGGGAGGAAGCTAACTGCTTCCATTCTCTGTCCATCGGCTCGTTGACGATGCTTCTCTCCTTGATTAGACAGAGAATGGAAGCAGCTTCCTCCCATAATTGGGGCATACCAGGGGTTGTGACACTAAATGTATGTATGTATGTATGTATGTATGTATGTATGTATGTATGTATGTATGTAAGCAAACTTGGGACAGAGTATCTAAAACAGCAGTCTGGAGACAATGACTTTATCCTAACCATACCACGAAGGAAGCTGTTATTATTCCACTTTTCGTTGATCGAAAAGTTGCCAAAAGCTGTGCCTTGCTTCATAAATGGGAATGGAAAGAACATAACGTTAGTTTTATGCTTAGATTCATCCATTCAAAAAAAGAACATTAGTTTTACAAGTCTCTTGATCTTTCTGGGGGAGATTTTTGACTGCTGATATTCTACAAGGTTAAGGTTGAAACCCAATCTATTCACAAATCTTTGTGTGGCTGAGTAAGGATCATTTTTTTTTACCCCCGACAGCCTCTCAACATTGCTTTCTTTCGAATCTCATATTCTCTAGACTCTTCTACATCTTCTCTATTTATACGATAAAGCAACGTTGTGGTTTAAACTCTAGATTTACAACTTGGCTACTTCGAGCTCTTTGTTAGCCAGTTGAAGACATCAGGATATTGGCTTCTGGCTGTTTATTACCCATTTGTGTCTTTATCCGATTGCTGTGGTCTTAAAACTTTCGATTTTATTACACATTGCATATATTAACGCTAACATAATTATAGGAACTTGGCCTTCCCTTCCTGGAAGTCGCTTAGAGATGCCTTCAAAATGTAAATAACTAAAACCAGAAATATTTTTATTCAATTGCTTGCTCTTATGCTGCTCTACGATTGTAACACAGACTCGATTTGATTCTTATTGCCAGACACACAAACATCTCATGGTCCCTATATTTTAGACTGCATAAACAGAGGGGTAGAATCAAGACCATGTGAACTGTTAATACCACTTTATAAGGCCTTGGTTAGGCCACACTTGGAATATTTGCATTCAGTTTTGGTTGCCACAATGTAAAAAGGATGTTGAGACTCTAGAAAGAGTGCAGAGAAGAGCAACGAAGAGGATCAGGGGACTGGAGGCTAAAACATATGAAGAACGGTTGCAGGAAATGGGCAGGTCTAATTTAATGAAAAGAAGGACCTAGGGGAGACATGATAGCAGCATTCCAATATCTCAGGGGTTGCCCCAAAGAAGAGGGAGTCAAACTATTCTCCAAAGCACCTGAGGGAAGGATAAGAAGCAATTGGTGGAAACTAATCAAGGAGAGAAGCATCTTAGAACTAATGAGAAATTTCCTGACAGTTAGAACAATTAGTGGAATAGAAATTGCCTCCAGAAGTTGTGAATGCTCCAACACTGGAGGTTTTTAAGAAGATGTTGGATAACTATTTGTCTGAAGTGGTGTAGGGTTTCCTGCCTAGACAGAGGGTTGGACTAGAAGACCTCCAAGGTCCCTTCCAACTCCGTTATTCTATTCCATTCCATTCCATTCTATTCTCCTTGGCTTTTTACACTAAGTTTATTTTTCTTTCTCAGTTGAGGGAGCTTCAAATGATATCTGCTTGCTCATGGGGAAGAGCTGAAATGAAAATTAAGTTGGAAATAGCCCCAAACCTCAGCACACACTTCATACTCTGCACACCGAGGCTCATTTTGTTAAATTATAACTTGGGAGCAATGCAGTATTTGGAGCAGGTACATGAAATCTAGAGGAGTTTGAATAAAAATATCCTCAACCACAAATTCATGCTGTTCAAAAATAATAAGCAGAGCAAGACTTGGACATTTTCTTGCATTTCAAACCAGTGTTTATTATACCTCCATTTGCTTTGTTGAGAATGGAAGATCCGAGGAATCTGTGGGTTTCCTATCGAGATCCTTTCTCAACTTAGAAAAATGTACTTACAAGCCATCCAGCAACACTGCATGTCCACAAAACTAGAGGGAAGAGAAAAAAGAATAAAATCAAGGGAAGACTGCAAGGACATTCCCTATGGGGAAGAAAGAGCAGAGGTGAACAGGTTTGGCTAGCCAGGAAATAAAATATATTAAAAAAGCCATTTCGTATTTATTTATTTCAGCTTTCCGTTGCTTTCCACGGCCTCTCTGAAGATCCATAGAAAATTTCTTTGGGGAACATTGTTCCCCTCCAACTTCTGCTTCTCTTCGGATTCTGGGCCAATTTATCTGCCTGTTTCTGAGATGTTAGTAAGGGAGTCGGGGGCTGTGAGACTTTCAAGCTTTAAAATATGCAAGAGGGTGTGAAGGGAAAAGAGAGATTTTTTTTTTTTTAGAGCTACGTGCCCTTGTTAAAACAAATAATTAGAGCTTGACAAAGGAAGGGGCTGTTGGATGGTTTTCCTCGTTTCTCTCCCTGCTTGGTGCCTGCATTTCTTACCAGCAGGTTGGCATCCGTATCCAAGTTCAGGCCTTCAGTCACTCAGAAACGTCTACTCCTTACAAATGTGCTTGGGCCAGAGATAAGCATTAACCACACAACTTTTTTCCCCCACCCCTAGAACTTCCAAGCCGCGTTTTCGGCAGGAAATCAAACCTTCATATTTTTTTTAAAGTCTATGTCTGAGTTATAAAGACATACGCAGAGATGGCAATTTGGGAAATTGCATCTGAGATGGTTTACAGCAAAACTTCATCCACAAAGGGATTGCTGTTGTTAGTTGCGAAGTTGGGTTCGACCCATCGTGACTCCATGGACAACATTCCTCCAGGCCTTCCTGTCCTCTACCATCCTCTAGAGTCCAGTTAAGCTCATGCCAACTGCTTCAGTGACTCCAGCCAGCCACCTCATTCTCTGCCGTCCCCTTCTTCTTTCGCCCTCAATCGTTCCCAGCATGAGGCTCTTCTCCAGGGAGTCCTTCCTTCTCATCAGGTGGCCAAAGGATTTCAGTTTCATCTTCAGGATCTGGCCTTCTAAAGAGCAGTCAGGGTGGATCTCTTCTAGGACTGACCGGTTGGATGGCCTTGCAGTCCAAGGGACTCAATTCAGGAGTCTTCTCCAGCACCAGAGTTCAAAGGCCTCCATTCTTTGGCCCTCAGCCTTCCTTATGGTCCAACTTTCACAGCCATCCATTGCAACTGGGAAAACCATAGTTTTGACTGTATGCACTTTTGTTGACAGGTGACAAGCAAAAACTCAACCGGGAACCTGGCGGATATGAAACTGACTTTGCGGTGTGTGCCATAGCCTGCCATCTAAACGCCAAACCTAGCAGGTTGATCAAATCCAATGTTTAAAAAAACAAAAGGCAAGGCACCTGTTTTCTGGAAATGGTGATCTCTGGTTGGCAAAGAGAAATAAAGCCCGCCCAAAACGGGGCATGCAGAGGCCAAAAATGGGATGCGGAGGCTGAAAATGGGGCGCGTGGAGGTGGCAATAGGCAATGGCAATCCCTGCAGCCTGAAACAGCTGATGGTCAGGAGGTCGAACTGACAATCAGCTGCTTGTGCTAATCAGGCTGTGCTGAAGCTGAAACTGAAACAGCTGTTTGTTGTTTGCTGCAAGGAGGCAAATTGCTGGGAGGCTTAGGCCAAAGCGTGGTGGGCAGGTGGGGGCCGTGGCACGACAAAACCGCGCTCGACTAAAGCGCGCCCGATTAAGCCGCGTCGCTGACGTCATCAACAGGGCGACAACAGCGAGCGCGGAGAAAGAAGGGTGCTTTAAATAGCGCTTTGAAAGCAACCCGATTCAAGTTAAGGTAAGGGTTAGGTTTAGGGTTAGGGTTAGGTTTAGGGTTAGGTTTAGGGTTAGGTTAAGGGTTAGGATTAGGTATAGCATTAGGTTAAGGGTTAGGTTTAGGGTTAGGTTTAGGGTTAGGTTAAGGGTTAGGTTTAGGGTTAGGTTTAGGATTAGGTTTAGGGTTAGGTTTAGGTTTAGGGGTTAATTTTAGGTTTAGTGTTTACAGCGTGCTTTTTTCTTTGCGCTGTTGTCGCGCTGTGATGACGTCAGCTACGCAGTTTCGTCGAGCGCCCTTTAGTCGAACACGGTTTTGTGGTGGAACCGGTGGGGGCTACATTTGGTGTATAAATTTCACCCTCTTTTAGGGAGGGGAAGTACACCTTATACTCTGAAAAATACGGTACATTGTTAAATTATAATGGTTTTATCATAGTGACTTCACATTAAACTGACTACAGAGGGACTTCCTTGGAAGAATAAGACAGGATCATAATAGCAGCTTTGGGAGAATTTTCAGCAGAAGCCTTCGGATGTTGCTAACAATGCAGCTACGCAGTGTCCAGGCGTCTCCTTGACACAAACAGCCATTCAACGAATTGTTTAATAACTCATTAGTTAATCTGGCTGGCAAGTAAGTCTGAGAAATGAAGACTGGGAGAAAAAACACATTGCACAAGGCATGTGATACCCGCTTTTGAGGTTCTTTCCATGTAGCATTAGAACAAAAGTAGCATGCTAATATGACATTTACAAATAATTCCTAACCACAGCCTAATTAACTTATTGTGTGTGCTCTAAAGCAGCAGACTACATTGTATTAGAAGACGGGATGGTGAAAGGGAAGAGCATTGTTGGTTCTATTGCAAGGAAACTTAATATATTTGCTTATTTAACCAATTTATTTTGGAATGAAAATGACTTTCAAAACAAAACAAAAGCCTGAAGCACAGAAAGCCTTTTTTTTATATAGTAATTCTCCACCTTAGGGACTTGAAGATGTCTGGACTTCAACTCCCAGATATCCAGACTTTTTATAGTATGCTCCTAGAAGTCTAGACTTCCACCTATGCTGGCTGGGGGATTCTGGGAGTTGAAGTCCTGACATCTTCAAATCACCAAGGTTGATAAACACTGCCTTATTGGGAAGCTGAGGAAGAAGAGCCCTTATAGGGAAGCTGAGGAAGGTTTAAAAACTACTTGTAATTCACAGAGGCATCTAATTCACCATGCATCATGTCTAAAAAGCAAGATCAGAAATGCAAAAACAATCTGCTTTTAATTTGATAGGCCAGCTAATTATTACCTGTATTTTTCTGGAGTTGTGTATTCAGCAGGTTCTGACCAGTTCTTGAGAACCAGTCGTGGAAATTTTTAGCAGTTCCGAGAACTGGCAAACTGGCTGGCCACGCCCCATCTATGCTCTGCCTCTCGAGACCCAGCTGATTGAAAGGAAATGGGGTTTTTGCAGTATCCTTTCCCTGGAGCGAATGGAGATTTTACAGTATTCGTCCCCTGCCTCGCTCACCAAGCCACACCCACCAGGCCACACCACACCCACCAAGCCACACCACACCCACCAGGCCACACCCACAGAACTGGTAGAATTTTTTTTTTAATCCCACCACTGGTTTTGAGATAGGTGAATTAAGGAGGAAATCTGAAAAAAACAATGATTTGGAAAATAACTTTCCAAATCTGGGTGTGTCCCCCCCCTCCAAACGCCAATCTCTCTTCTTAAAGACAGCATATCCCTCTTCACCCCCACCCTTCCTGAAAGACCTTTGAAGCATCTGCTCTGCATCTTTCCGTCTATTTATTCCTCAATTTGCTTACTCAGTTCTGTTTCTTTGTGGTTTCCTGGAATCCTTGTGACAAAGCCACAGCTTTGGTTCCTGTCCTTTAACAGCGCTGCAGGGCCCTGCCCAACACACAGAATTTGTTTCTAATTTTACATCTGCCAAAACACATTCCGGAGGTTGACAAATACACGCCAACAAAAATTGGTTGGCAATTCCCGCAAGCCAAGCCTGACCAAAAGGAAATCAAATAGAACCAAAACTGCAGCATAAATATTTTCACACTTCTTTTAGGCTGGGGAATCTTTCTACACGGGGAAGAAAGTCTCTTGGTTGGTTTTCCCTGTAGATGTTTCTCTTTCCTGGAAAATTCTAGGGTCTGGGATTCACACACACACACACACATGCACAAACACACAAACACACACCAGGTATGGGGATTTATTGTCAATATGGGTCCACCAAAAGTACAAATGGAAATCTAAGCATCATCAATGGAGCTTAGAGCGAGCGAGCGAGTTTGCTTGCTCGCTCGCTTATTGGGGCGTATTTCTTTTTCACTCTGAGATAATCAGGTTTGCTCTGACGATCCTTGAAAGGGGAAGAGGATCAAGGAGAAAGTCTCAGGGGTGGAATGTGCTGTTTTGGTGCTTTTTCGGTGACTCGGTGTCTTGGGGTTAGGTTAGTGATTTTGTCTCCCGGGACCTAATTCTCTTGCACAATTTTCAGCTTCTTTCCTTTCCCAGTTCTGTTTGGAGGTACTGATGATGGATGGATAGATCGGTGATGAGAGAGAGGGGGGGAAAGTAGGGAGTGAGATAGATAGATAGATGATAGATAGATAGATAGATAGATAGATAGATAGATAGAGAAATAGATAGATAGATAGATAGATAGATAGAGATAGAGAGATAGATAGAATGATAGGATAGATAGATAGATAGATAGATAGATAGATAGGCAGAAAGAAAGAAAGAAAGACAGACAGACAGACAGACATATATTTGATAGATAGCTAGATAGACAAACATATATATATAGATAAATACATATATATACACACACACACACACACAGATATATCTATTTAGATAGATAGATAGATAGATAGATAGATAGATAGATAGATAGATAGATAGATAGATAGATAGATAGATATAGATATAAATATAGATATAAATATAGATACAGATACAGATACAGATACAGATATAGATACAGAGAGAGATGGATAGCATAGATTGATTACAGATAGAGAGAGGGGAAACAGGAATAGAAGGATGGATAGAAGGATAGAGAAACAGAGAGAGAAGGATAGAGAGATAAAGAGACTGATAGACAGACAGACAATAGATATAAGGGATCTATTCCCAACTATGCAATCTCTCACCTGCCACCTGGAGTACTTAGGGACATCTCAATTAACTCTCCTGAATTTCAGACATTAGGGAATTGGCCTTAATGGGGGGCTATGGTATATATTGATGAATGAGTCACTGCATGTCATGGCTGCACCCCTCCCCTCCCCCCAAAAAAATTTGAACCCTTGATTAACAAAACATAATGTATAGAATTCACCTCTTTTCTTGGATTTGTGCACCACGCTGAGAATGTCCACAGAATACTTCCCCATGTCTTAGCCTCACCTAGAAAGCCACGTGAAAATAAGAGCCATGGCGAAGTTGCAGTTACAAACAGGAAGTTCTCTAACCTAATAGAAAGATAATTGGATTAGCAATCAATTCCTTTCTGGGGAACTGTGATCTATAACTTTATTTGACCAGGAGAAAGGAAGAGAATCCATCCTTTTGAGGAAGGTAGCAAGGGGGTTAGGAACAAACTGCAGAGAAACCGAGCCGCAAAAAAATGGGGCGGTTGAAGAATAATTTTTTTGTGGTCCCCTTTGACCTTTCTCTTATGAGTCCTGTAAGGCTTAGAGTGTTTACAAAGGAATAAGATTCTTTTCTTTTTTAAATGAAAGCTTTCTTGTTGCAAGACGGTGCAAAGGCAACGCGGTGGAGGCCGGATCTGAAATGCTTGTGTCCGTCTGCTCCCTAGCGTTAGGATTGGAGTGCAGCAGCTCGGTCAGGTTAAAATGAAATCTGTGCACAGCCAAGGGTAGAAGAAGTCAGGGAAGGATGTGCAACATCGTTTTTCTTCTCGCCCAGTTTTGTACAACTCATGAATCCAGAGCCACCTTGCACCGAATTAACCCAGCCGCATTTCAGACAGCGACATCAATTGACAGCACTTAATACTAAATGCCCATGGAGAATTTCGGTCATCCATGATTGTCCCAAAGGTGGTTTTTTATTTTTTCAGGAGGCAACGGGATGTTCTGGGTTTTTCTTTGAAGACATTTTGCTTCTCATCCAAGAGGCTTCTCCAGTGTTTGTGTGTCTGTCAGTCTGTCTGTCTGTCTCTCTCTTACATATTATTATCTACCGATAAAACAGTCTATGGAGATTCTCAGTCCTCGAGGTCATGGTTGTCCCAAAGATGCTTTTTCAAGAGGCAACTGGACTTTCTGGTTTTTCTTTGAAGAGGTTTCGCTTCTCACCCAAGAAGCTTCTTCAGTGTTTGTGAGTCTCTCAGTCTCTCTCTGTCTCTGTCTGTCTCTCTCTGTCTCTGTCTTTCTCTGTCTCTGTCTCTCTCTCTCTGTCTCTCTCTCTGTCTCTCTCTGTCTCTGTCTCGCTCTCTCTCTGTAATACATATTATTATCTACTGGTAAAATAGTCTATGAAGATTCTCAGTCATCCAGGTCATGTCCCAAAGGTGTTTTTTTCAAGAGGCAACTGGACTTTCTGGTTTTTCTTTGAAGAGGTTTCGCTTCTCACCCAAGAAGCTTCTTCAGTGTTTGTGAGTCTCTCAGTCTCTCTCTGTCTCTGTCTGTCTCTCTCTGTCTCTGTCTTTCTCTGTCTCTGTCTCTCTCTCTCTGTCTCTCTCTCTGTCTCTCTCTGTCTCTGTCTCGCTCTCTCTCTGTAATACATATTATTATCTACTGGTAAAATAGTCTATGAAGATTCTCAGTCATCCAGGTCATGTCCCAAAGGTGTTTTTTTCAAGAGGCAACTGGACTTTCTGGTTTTTCTTTGAAGAGGTTTCGCTTCTCACCCAAGAAGCTTCTTCAGTGTTTGTGAGTCTCTCTGTCTCTCTCTGTCTCTCTGTCTGTCTCTCTCTCTCTCTCTGTCTCTCTCTCTGTCTCTGTCTCTCTTTCTCTCTCTCTGTGTGTGTAATACATATTATTATCTACTGGTAAAATAGTCTATGAAGATTCTCCATCCTCCAGGTCATTGTTGTCCCAAAAGTGTTTTTCCAAGAGGCAACTGGACTTCCTGGCTTTTCTTTGGAAGACGTTTAGCTTCTCCTCCATGTTCTTTGAAGACATTTTAGCCAGAGTTGAAGACTCTTCTTGGATGAGGAGCAAAAGGTCTTCAAAGAAAGACCTGAAAGTCCTCTTGAAAAAAAGCCCCTTTGAGGACAACCACGACCTGGATGATGGAGAACCTCCATAGACAGAGTGGAAGGGACTAAAGATGCTTTTCTCAAGGGGAAACTGGAGTTTCTGGTTTTTCCTTGAAGATGTTTCACTTCTCATCCAAGAAGCTTCTTCAGTGTTTGTTTGTGTGTGTGTGCAATACATATTATTACTGTATCTACCTATAAAAGAGTCAATGGAGATTCTCCATCATCCAGGTCACGGTTATCCCAGAGTTTCTTTTTCAAGAGGCAACTGGAGTTTCTGGTTTTTCCTCGAAGACCTTTCGCTTTTCATCCAAGAAGCCTCTTCAGCGTTTGTGTGTGTGTGTGTTTGTGTGTGTGTGTCTAATACATATTATTATCTACCGATAAAAGAGTCTATGCAGATTCTTCGTCATCCCAGGTCATGATTCTCCCGAAGGTCCTTTTTCAAGAGGCAACTGGACTTCCTCATTTTTCTTTGAGGATGTTTTAGCTTCTCATCCAAAAAAGCTTCTTCAGCTTGGATGAGAAACGAAACGTCTTCAAAGAAGAACAAAGATGTCCAGTTGCCTTTTGAAGAAAAAAAAAAGCACCCTTGGGAGCACTTAATACTGTTCCAATATTTCAGGGGCTCCTACAAAGACGGGAGGGAGGCCCAGGCAGGTCAAACTATTTTCCAAAGCACCAAAAGGCAGGACGGAAAACAATGGCTGGAAACCAAGCAAGGAGAGAAGCAATCTAGAACGAAGGAGAAATTTCCTAATGGGGAGAGCAAATCAACCGATGGAACAGCCTGCCTCCAGAAGTTGTGGGTAATCCATTACTGCAGGCTTTCAAAGAGGCAACCATTTGTCTGAAACGGCATAGGGTCTCCTGCTCGAGCAGGGGTTTGGACTAGAAGGCTTCCAAGATCCCTTCCAACTCTGTTATTCTATGTTGTGTCCAGTGTTTTAAAGCAACCCGTACAGAGGTGGGTTCCTATCAGTTTGCACCAGTTCGGTAGAACTGGTTCATCAAATCTACCGAACCGGTTAGAAGAGGTTCCACCAGAAAGCAGGCCACACCTACAGAAGAAACCCACCACTGACACACACACACACACACACACACACACACACACACACAGACAGACAGACAGACAGACAGACAGACAGAGTCACACAGAGAAAGAGTAAGAGAAAAAGAAAGAAAGGAAGAAAGAAAAAAAGAAAAAAAGAAAAAAGAAAGAAAAAGTGAGAGAGAGATGAAAGAAAAAAAGGAAAAAGGGACAGAGAGACAAATGGAAGGAAAGAGAGAGAGAGAGAGAGAGAGAGAGAGAGAGAGAGAGAAAGAAAGAAAGAAAGAAAGAAAGAAAGAAAGAAAGAAAGAAAGAAAGAAAGAAAGAAAACACATGGCCGGCAAGCCACTCCCACCAGGTCACATGGCTGGCAAGCCACTCCCACAAAGGAGGCCACACCCACAGAGTAGGTTCAAATTTTTTTTGAAAACCACCACTGAACCCGTATGAACAGTGACAAAAATAAACCAATCAGAATAGAGCTGGAAGGGACCTTGAAGGTCTTCTAGTCTATTTATTAAAATATTATATTTGGCGGGGAGGGTATGGAATCAATTTTATTCAAATCAGAGAGCACCAAGGACTCAGCAGTGAGTTTTATTCTTAGCTTCAAGAATGTCTTTCTGTCCAAACCTACCCCAATAGATAACTTTACTCTGTGCATGACTATAATTTGATAATGATAGGGCTGCGGTGTAAAAATTCAAATGGCCATGAGATGGCAGTAATGTGAGATATGCTAACTCTATGCTGCCATCTGGTGGACAATCAGATCCTTTCAGCCCAGATTTGGTAGGCCTTAGGAAGAGATCGATTCCAAATCTGATATACCAGCAAAAGGAAAAAATAAAAGAGAGGGAAACAAAATGTCCATGGAAAGACATTTCCGTGTCGAATGTTATCATCTCTCTCCTCTTATGTAAGGTTAAGCTTTGGGGTAGTTAATTCTTAGTTATAGTCATCAGCTTGTCTGAATTTAAACCCAGGCTTTCTATAAAAAAAGCAAAAAATATATATTAGGAATTCTCATTAATTTTCTCTACGTGTGTACAATGATTATTAAGAGGCTACTAAATATTGCAAACATAACCTCACCAAAGTTAGCAGAATTGCGGATGAATTTTCCATTCAATTAAATGTGGGCTTAGCAATCACAGGAAGAGGAAACAAACAGCATGGTGAGTTTACGCCTCTGATTTACAATTCCAAATCGCTGCTGTGTTATTATTTTTTTTTAGCAAATCTGAACTTTAGATTAGCGCCTCGGTAAAAAAAGCAGAAGTAATCTATTAGTACAATATTAAAATTACATTTTAATATCAAGTACCTGAGACCCCCCCCCAAAAAAAACTATTAACCCTAAAGCCAACGACTATTCATTAGCTAAGTCAATTCTGAATCCCATCAGGGTTCACATTGTACAAATTCACACTGAAATTGATTTACTAAACCAGGGGCTTTGATGGTTCTGAAATTAAAAGGAGTAAAGAAAGGATGCTACTAATTGAAGAACATAATTTGATTGCCTGTACAGGGTGTGGAATCTAATGATGATGGGATGGCAGTTTTAATTAAAGATAGTGGGCAGATTCACAAGGGTGTAACAGTCAAGATTGAAAATGCACACGTCTGATGGCCACTTCTCCGGAATCCATTCCTTCTAAAGCTGAAATACAATGTGGATAAAAGATGAAAGCAGCGTGGAACAGGGGTCCCCAAATCCGGGAATTAGGATTACACAGGTTGCACTGGGTGGGACTAGAATCCTGAAAGATCAGGTTCAGGGTAGATGTGAAAGAATGCAGTAAGGAGGTAGATTCTCAGACGAGTGAAGGCGCATTTCCATAGAGGTAAGAGGCAACTCAGCTTGGATGCTACGTGTGAGAGAAAGAGGGTGAAGACAGTGCCTCCTGAATATGTTACAGAATATATTGTAAAAGGAGATTGTAGAGTCTTTAGTCTGTCAAGATTCTGTCTGTAGATGTGAAAACAACAAAGAATTGAGAATGATTTCTGGGTTCACGGACAGGGGTGGGCTTCAAAAATTCCAGCGATGGGATCGCTGCCCCATTACTGGATGGGCATGGCTGTGGTGGGCATGGCCTAATTGGCCTCCTGCACCATGGTAGAGAGAGGCATTTTTTTTGTCCTCCCTAGGCTCCGGAGGCTTTTCTTGAGCCTCTGGGAGGGCGGAAACTGCTTCCCCTGGGCTTCAGAGGCCTTCCGGAGGCCGGAAGCAAGCTTGTTTCCGGATTTCTGGAACCTCCAGTAAGCTTGTTTTTCACCCTGCAGGCGCTGAACCAGAGGTGGGTTCCTACCAGTTCACACCTATTCGGTAGAACCGGTTCATCAAATCTACCGAACCGGTTAGAAGAGGTTCCACCAGTGGACCCGGAAAGCAGGACACACCTACAGAAGAGGTTCCAAACTTTTTTGAAACCCACCACTGGTCCTTGGATATGATTATTCTACACTATCATGCTCCTATTTATAAAACTCAGTGCCTCTGTGAAAGGTAAGGACGACTACTGCGTTTGTGGCGCAATCAGAACATTGCGTGTGTTGAAGTTGTTTTAACGCAAACCAAAGATGCCTTTTAAAAAACAGGTGTACATCATATTCTTATGCATGCCAGTGCTGTGTGTGAGGTAATTTAAGGTGGTTCTGACAAGTGTCCTCGGCATCTTCATATCCGGTCACATGGGCGGCTAGCCACTCCCATCCAGTCACATGGGTGGCAAGCCACTCCCACAAAGGAGGCCACACCCACAGAGTAGGTGCGAACAATTTTTTGAAACCCACCACTGTCCTGAACTTACCTTGCATGGTGAATGGGCTGCGTGGAGACTATTGGGTGGGGAGGGTCAAGGTGGACAGAGGGAGCCAACAGTGGCATTTGGGGGTTTGCCGCACCGGGTAGAATCCTAGTTAGAGGATCGCCCAAACCCGTGTGAACCCCCCAACAGCCCACCCCTAGTCACAGACCTGCCTACAAACCCCTCCAATGAGTTTGAGAAAGGTTTTGCAAGTGGTATGTAGACCGTTCTAAGAATGAATACAATAGCAATAGCAATAGCAGTTAGACTTATATACCGCTTCATAGGGCTTTCAGCCCTCTCTAAGCAGTTTACAGAGTCAGCATATCGCCCCCACAGTCTGGGTCCTCATTTCCCCCACCTCGTAAGGATTGAAGGCTGAGTCAACCTTGAGCCGGTGAGATTAGAACCGCTGAACTGCAGATAAGAGTCAGCTGAAGTGGCCTGCAGTACTGCACCCTAACCACTGCGCCATCTCGGCTCTTACGAAGGAGAAACGGCACTCTTGAACTTGTTTAATGGCTGACCTCTGCATTTTATTCCTGAAAACAAAACACAAAAAAAGCAAGAAAACTCGCATATACTTAGTCTCATGCAACTTCAATGTACCAAATCGGGGTTGTTATTTTTTTCCTGCACACACACACACACACACACACACACACACACACACACACACACACGCCCCCCCCCTTTGTCAGTGATTTGGAGGTGCTTGGCATTCAGAAAGATTTGTTATGTAAATGATCTCATTGTACGCTTCCATATTTTAACATCAAATGGTATGATTGACTACAGAATTCAAACCGTCTACAGGTTGGGGTGGATCAATTATCATCTGAATTATCACACTGCCACACAAGAATAGCATCGCTCCGGAGTGTGTCATACTTTTATCTCTCTGCATTTCAATGAAGTCAGGCTGGTACATAAAAAGGTTATCACCTAGGAAACATATTTTCCTAAGCAGAAGTTAAACATGCAAGCGAGATCCGCATAGATATTCAATTTAGCCAGTCAACCCGAACCTATTAATATTTTAACAAAATCCAGTGAGGATAATTTTTTTCTTCTTTGATCCCATTTCATTCAGCCGGCCTGGGAAAAGGGGAAGAAAAATTAAAAAAACAAAATAGTCAAGCATACAGAATGAGGTTATGTATTAAGTGGGCTATTTAATGTTTCTGGCATTTCACAGCCCTAAGGGAAATGTGGATGGATTTAACAATCAAGATCGGTGTTTCTCTGGGACCCACAAAGTTCGAGAAACATAAAATAATCTATACTTCCAGCTTGACAAATTGTAGCTGACATTCTGCTTCATCTCGCCGGGACTCTTTAGATCAACGTTAATCATCTGTTACAGGGCGTAAGAAGAAAAGTAAATCACACTTAGTTGGTAAAGTGAGATGGGAGGTATTTGGCAGAGGTTTTAATCAATAACGCCCAGGATAATAACCAGAAGCTATTGTTCAAATCCTCAGATATTAAAAAAAGGGAAAGAGGCCAGATACAAAAAAAACAACAACAGATGAAATGGAATGGAAATTTCAGGGAATGGGGGGGAAAAAACCCCAAAGCTGGAATATTGCATCCAGTTTTGGCCACCACGTTACCAAAAAAATGATAATGTTGAGACTCTGGAAAGAGTGCCACAGTGTGTATTGTATTTGTATTGTATTTAATGGATTTACTACTGCAACGTGCTCTACATGGGGCAGCCCTTGAAGAGCATTCGGAGACTTCAGCTTGTCCAGAATGCAGCCGCGCGAGTGATCGTGGGTGCACCTCGGTTCACCCACGTTACACCTAAGAGCCAAGGTGGCGCAGTGGTTAAATGCAGCACTGCAGGCTACTGCTAGATCAGCAGGTCAGCGGTTCAAATCTCACCGGCTCAGGGTTGACTCAGCCTTCCATCCTTCCGAGGTGGGTAAAATGAGGACCCAGATTGTTGGGGGCAATATGCTGACTCTCTGTAAACCGCTTAGAGAGGCCTGAAAGGCCTATGAAGCGGTATATAAGTCTACTGCTATTGCTATTGCTATTGCTATCCTCCGCGAGCTGCACTGGCTGCCTATTGGTCTCCGGATACGCTTCAAGGCGCTAGTCGTCACTTATAAAGCCCTTCATGGTATTGGACCTGGGTACTTGAGAGACCGCCTGCTGCCAATTATCTCCAATAGACCGATCAGATCCCACAGATTAGGCCTCCTCCGAATTCCATCCGCCGGCCAATGCCGACTGGCGACTACCCGGAGGAGGGCCTTCTCTGTGGCTGCTCCGGCCCTCTGGAACGAACTCCCCGTGGAGATTCGAACCCTCACCACCCTCCAGGCCTTCCACAAAGCCCTTAAAACCTGGCTATTCTGCCAGGCCTGGGGCTAAAGAGCTTTTGCCCCCCTTCTCGAATGGTATGGTTGTTGTGTGTTTTTAAATTGTGTATTGTTTGTTTGTCTTTTTTATCCCCTGTTTGTACCTCCTTTCCCTTGACTGAGTTGTGAGCCGCCCTGAGTCCCCTTCGGGGAAAAGGGCGGCATATAAATGAAATAAATCCTAATCCTTATAGGCCGCCCAATCCTGGAGGACTCCGGGCAGCTTACAGAAAAGAAGTAAATTATCCAAAAAATAAAGAATTAAAAAAGACAAAGAAAACAGTTTAAAAAAATCACCATGCACCATGTAACTCCAAACCAAACTAAGTTGTGAATTCTTGGTTTATGGTCACCACATGTAGACCATGCACACCATGGCAGGGACATGCAGTCAGGGGAAGCAGGAGAGACAGGGCCTCACCACTGTCATCATGAAAACAAAACAAAAAATTAAAGGAAAAAGGCGGAGGTAGTTGCTGCCAGAGACACGGTGGATGACTCTGCTTAGTGCTTAACTGCAGGAGAAGGCGAGAGAACCAGCGGCGGCCATAGAGCGGGACGCGTCTGGGCTTCGGGGGCGGCTTTCGGAAAACCGCGCCATAGAGCGGGACACGTCGGGGCTTCGGGGGCGGCTGGCGCTGGCAGACATAGGGCGGCTTTTGCCCTCTTGCCTCACCAGCCATGAACCTCACCGCACGTCACTGCACCATGGGTGGACAAAGGGATAACAGAGGGATAGAAATCAAGATCACGTGGCGTTCTAGTACCATTTTACAAACCATAAAATAAGACAACACCTGCATCCAGTTCTTTTCGCAATACAAAAAAAGATGTTTTTGAGACTCTGGAAAGAGTGCAGAGAAGGGCAGCTAAGGTGATTAGCGGACAGGAGGCTAAAACATATGAAGAACAGTTTTAGGATTAGGATTTGGCTAATTTGTGTGTCCCCAAATATCGCAGCACATCCACAGAGTTGCTTTGCTCGTGCACACGCGTTTATTTTTGCACGCCGAACCAGCAATAATGCCGGCAGCAACCCACCCCTGGTCTGCTTAATTATGTTTTTTAATCAATCACAGTTTGTTGAGTTCACATAGATATAAGCCTTGGTTTACAAACTGTCGTGGGATTCAGCCGGCTCGCACCTATTCGGAAGAACCGGTTGTTAACTTTCCAAGCAGCTCGGAGAACCGGTTGTTAACTTTCCAAGCAGTTCGGAGAACCGGTTGTTAACTTTCTAAGCAGCTCAGAGAACCGGTTGTTAACTTTCAAAGCAGTTCGGAGAACCGATTGTTGGGAGAAATCTCCTTTTGTTTCTTTCCACTTTACAGGGCTAATCCTGTAAGGAAGGCAGGAAGGAAACATTCTGGTGTTGTTTCTAGCCTCATCTTTATTGCCCTGCTTACAGAAACTGCCTCTCTGGTTAACCTTTATTACATTGTCACAGCTAAGGCGAAGCGCCCATCAACATGAGTGAGGTTGAGTTGGCCACGCCCACACGGTCACATGACCACCAAGCCACACTTACCCAGCTGGTCATTAGGCCAGAGAAAACCGGTTGTTAAATTATTTGAATCCCACCATGTGCTTACAAACCATAGCGGCGGGATACCCTAAACCTAGCAGAGCGAGCGTAACATGGTTTATTAGATTGTATGAACGGAGTCCTCACAAGGGACATTTAAAAAAAAAAAAGATTATTCACAGATTGAGCATTTCAAGACACCCAACAATATTCAACAAGTCTTAATAATCAATTCTGCAGAGCTGAAGCAGTCTACCCTTAAGTAAGACTTGTTCTTTACGAAAAGCGTGGTAACATGTTGATGGGAAAAGAAAGCAAGAAAGTAGAATGTTGCACTGCGGCTGACCTTGTCACAAGTGATACTTCGGGTTACATGGGAAAACGTCAAAACCATGAAGAATCACATGCGGAGCAGATTTGGGCCCAACCTGAAAGAATTCTAAATATAAAAAAATACAGAAGAGAAAAAACATGCCAAGCTAGATTGTTCCCCAGAATGCTTGAAGAGAGATGAATAAACATTCCTAAATTAACTACTGACCAGAAGAAGATGAAAGAAATATAAGCATGTAATCTTATCGTGGCTTATTGGGAGTAATCATAATACAAATCAGAGTGCTTTCTCTCCCCCCGCCCCCAGTGCATGCTTTGGTTTAGATTTCAGTTCCTGCAAATCTACTTTCCTCTCCATGTTTGTTTCACTGAAGACCCAACTTTTCAGTCTTAGTGATTATATTTTAGGCTTTATGTGATTATGGCTTTTTGATTGTTGAATGTGGGAGAGAAGGAGGCAGAGAAGGAGGGAGAGGGAGGGGAAAGAGAGAGGGGAGAGGGAGAGAGAGATGAAGGGAGGGAGACAGAGAGAGGGAAGGAGAGAGAGGAAGAGAAAAAGTGAGAGAGGAGAGACAGAGAGAGAGGGAGAGGGAAGGAGGGAGAAAAAGAGAGAGGGAGAGAGAGAGGAGAAGGAGTGAAGGAGAAAGAAAGGGGTAGAGAGAGATGGGAGGGGGAGACAGACAGAGAGAGGGAGGGAAAGGGAAGGAGGGAGAAAATGAGAAAGGGAGTCAGAGAGGGAGGGGGAGAGAGAGGAGAAAGAGGGAGGAGTGAGAAAGGGGTAGAGAGAGATGGGGGATGGAGATGGAGAAAGGGAAGGAGAGGAAGGAGGAGAGAAAGTGAGGGAGAAACAGGGACAGGGAAAGTGGAGTAGGAAGAAAGGGAAAGAGAGAGAGGTAGAGGGAGGAGAATGAGGGAGTGAAGGAGAGGGAGGGGAAAGAAAGGGCTAGAGAGAGATGGGTGAGGGAGACAGACAGAGAGAGAGAGGGAGGGAAAGTGAAGGAGGGAGGAAAGGAGAAAGGGAGTCAGAGATGGAGGGGGAGAGAGAGGAGAAAGAGGGAGGAGTGAGAAAGGGATAGAGAGAGATGGGAGATGGAGATGGAGAAAGGGAAGGAGAGGAAGGAGGAGAGAAAGTGAGGGAGGGAGAAATAGAGAGAGGGAGAGGGAAAGAGGAGTAGGAAAAAAAGGAACGAGAGAGGGAAGGGGAGGAGAAAGAGGGAGTGAAGGAGAGGGATGGGGAGAGAAAGGGGTAGAGAGAGGGAGATGGGAGAAGGAGAGGGAGGCAGAGAGAAAAGGAGAGAGAAAGAGATGGAGGGAGAGGAAAGAGAAATAGGGAAAGAGAGAGACAGGAGAAGGAATCCCATATCAAGCGTGAAGATTGCACCTGGATCCAATTCCTTCTTCTCAGATACCCCCAGATGTCTCACTGGGAAGACTTTCCTGTAAAGATTGTGGGGTGAGAAGGGGCAGGGATGCAGCCCACCTCCACGGAGGGGAAGCCCATCGTGCATAACATTCTTTCAATTCCTAAAGAGAAATTTGATCCTGGAGGTGGAACAAAGAGAGGAAGAAAGCAAAGGAGAGCCATATCAAAGACAAAAAAGGAGATCAGATGCTACACTGATTCAAGGCTTCATTTGACTTCAATCAGTCAAATGAAAGACGGCCTTGTATGAGAAATACCAACAGAGATATTTCCATTCATCAGGGGCATTGAAATCAAGTTAGTTTTCTCTGGCTGAGAGATAACAAACACACTTTCTAAGTTACCTGTTCCTGCCCCTGAATTTTTATTCATTTATTTTTTTAACTTTTAAGCATTTGCGTTTCAAGCGTGAGATGAAACGAAAGGGAGGCTGCCTTTCCCACCGCTTCTCTTCGGCTGACATTGAGTGATGCCAAGCATTTGTTTAAAGGCGCAACTTAAGAAGGAACACAAACTCCATCGATGATTAGAACGGTGTTCATGAACACTCAAAGGGTGGAGAAATGACACGAAGCCATAGCGTGGTTGGTTCGTTCGTAGCTTGGTTGTTCATAAATCCTGGTTTATGTTGTGGTCCACCATTGGCCTGCGGAGCAGATTCAGACAGTAAGGAGGTTGGGGAGCAGAGGTGGGTTGCTAATTTTTTTACTACCGGTTCGGGCGTGCTCCCGCGTGCACGGGGGATCCTTTTGCGCATGCACAGAAATGTCCGGGCAGAGCCTCCCGTCACCGCTATTACCAGTTTCGCCAATCCAGGCCAAACTGGCAGCAATCCAACTCTGTTGGGGAAGAATATGGGCCAATCCTGGAGTCTGAGGAAGGCTCTGATGAGGGCTCTGGGTCGGAGGCAGAGAAGGAGCCAGGGCCGTATGCCAGTTATCAGCTGCCTTCAGAGTCAGACATCAATGAGGCAGATGAACAGCTGGAGCCTGTTCCCAGTGTGCGCATGCGCAGAGTTGCCAGATGAAGGGAACAGCTAAAGAACAGGGGTCGACTTGGGAGTAAGGCCACAGGTAGACGATGAATGGCCCCTCCCAGAGGAAATAAAAGAGGAGCGAAAGGGG
This sequence comes from Thamnophis sirtalis, assembly GCF_051295495.1. Taxonomy (NCBI): domain Eukaryota; kingdom Metazoa; phylum Chordata; class Lepidosauria; order Squamata; family Natricidae; genus Thamnophis; species Thamnophis sirtalis. The sequence goes on from NW_028261394.1 coordinate 45,209,049, forward strand.
AGGGGAGTTTGCAGGAGACAATTAGGTCACTTAATTGGTTCATGACTCCCCGAGACTCCTTGCCAAGTTTTGCAGATATCAGCCTGGCAGCTCTCCAAGCCAGATAAGGTCTGTGACTGTAAATCCTCCCTTGAAAGACTTTGCTGGATGTGAATGAGCAGAATTCACAATAAATTAATAAACGGGTTTTTTGTTCAGGTCCAGGAGTTTGCTTCATGCTCTTGGGAAGCCTCGGTCAGAACAGATTATGCTCTGTTGTACCAGGATGTTGAATAGAGAATTTGGAGCATGTTCATTATTGCCCTTTCCTAAAGATTCAAAATGTGGTTCCCCATCTGCAGTCCATATTTTCATCTGGACAAAAATATTCCAAAACACAGAGAAGGCCTGGATTTTAATGAAGACCTTCGGCAGTTTATGAAGAAAGTCTTAAAGCCAAAATTAAATCGTTACCATTGATTACTAGAGGCCACAAAAGGCTTCCTGTAAAAGGCATGGAGAGGATTGTATCATCATTACACAAAGTTGTGATGCCTGTGATGGCACTTTGACCACACTCTCAAAAATGATTTAGTGAGGCAAATTGGTTGACTTGGATACATGAAAAGGCTTAGCACCAGACAATTAAAGATTACTTAGATGTTCACAAGAGTAAGAAAAATAATACCTTCTATAATTGCTCCTTCCTTCTTTCCTTCATCCCTTGCTCCCTCCTTCCTTCCTTCATCCCTTGCTCCCTCCTTCCTTCTTTCCCTCCTTCTTTCCTTTCTTCCTCCCGCCCTTTCTTTCTCCCCTCCCTTCTCCTTCCTTCTTTCCTCCCTCCATCCCTTCTTTCCTTTCTTCCTCCCGCCCTTTCTTTCTCCCCTCCCTTCTCCTTCCTTCTTTCCTCCCCCCCTCCATCCCTTCCCTTCTCGTTCCTTCTTTCCTTCCCCTCCCTCCGCCTCTTTTTCTCTTCATCTCATTTCCTTCCTACCTTCTTTCCCTCTGTTTTCCTTTCTTCATCTTTCCTTCTCTCCCTTCTCTTTCTTTCCATGTGATTTCCTTCCTTCCTTCCTTCCTTCCTTCCTTCCTTCCTTCCTTCCTTCCTCCCTTCTACCCTTCCCTACTCATCCTATCCTACCCTATCCTTATCATCCTATCCTATCTTATCCTATCCTACCCTACCCTACCCTATCCTTATCCAACATGAAATGAAACCATTAAAGGGTTGAACATATTGAATCATATGGAGTTATTAGACTTTTCACTATTCTTAACTACAATGGGCCCTTACTAGGACTATAAAAGAAACTGACTAATCAACTAACGGAGGTGGGGGGGAGAAACTCTCTGAAGATGTACCAGATGTTGGGCATAATCTCTTCGCTCTTGACAGAATAAACCTTAATACGAAGTCAGGTCCATCTCTTCTTTGAACCACCAGGTATTCAATTGTAAGCTAAAAACCAAGAAACCCAAGTAAGGTTGAGCTTTAGTTAATTATATTGCTGGGTAGTATAAACCTACCTCTTCCTCCTCCTGATTGTCTCTATGTAACCCCTTAGAGGACAACCAGAAAAAAGACAATGGAAGGAAAAAATGGAAGTTTACCTCAGTTTACCTCAGCCAATTTACTTGGATTCGAAACATATTGGATTAGGCAGCCTCGATAGCATGCAACCCTTTCTCAATTACATAGAAAGCTTTCTTGGCTTTTAGAAAACATGGCCTTTCACATGAATCCTGAGGCTTAAACACCTCTCACATCTGGATGGGGAATTGTGTCTTGTCTTGTTATTGTTATTGTTATCATTAATAATTATTACAACAACAACAACAACAGCCGCAGCAGCTGTTACGGAAAGGGCCTTGTCTCTTTTTCCCGAGAAAGAATAATTCATTTCATAGAAATTCTCCGCCGCTATTAATCTTTCAGGATATAGTTAGTGTTCTGATATTTTTCAGATATTGTTTTATGGAGGGATTTAAAAGTAGATCTCCCCTGGCAAGCTGAAAGATTATTCAGTGATTATAAGTAACTCAATACTGTATGACAGCATTTTCATGCAAGGGACTTACAATCATGTTTCATTAATTCAGCTTGAGCGAAGCCTCATTTTGGGCCTTGAGGAGCTTAAGATTTATGTGAAATTAATAACATAACAGATGTCTTCACAATTTGGTTCCTCTGGAAAACACACACACACACACACACACACACACACACACACACACACACACCAAAGACCCTGATTACTTTGAAAACTTCATTGCTTTACAACATGAACGAGGGAGTGAGGGAGTTATCGCTCTGAGGTAAAAGCACTCTCTCTTTTTCCCTCATCCATCTTTCTGAAGTCAATAGAATTTAAACAGTCAGCTTTCTATTAAAGGCATCCTAATTGTCATCGCTGGGTATAATAAACAAACAGCTCTCCCCTCTCAAAACAGCGCTGTTATTTCTGTTAATAAGAAACATGGGACAGTTAAAGTAAAAAAATATAATAAAGTTGTGTGTTTTTTTTAAAGAATCCTAAACTGTTCAACAGTAAGAAAAAGAGAGAAAGTTTACAGTGTTCAAGAAATATTGTATTGGCATAGATTGCCCTCCCTTCCTTCCTTCCTTCCTTCCTTCCTTCCTTCCTTCCTTCCTTCCTTCCTTCCCTTCCTCCTTCCTTCCCTTATTCCTCTCTCCCTCCCTTCCTTCTCATTTTCTTTCCATCTCGTTTCCTTCCTATTTCTTTCCTTTATTCATCCCCTGCCTGCCTTCCTTCCTCCCTCCATTCTGAGATGGAGAATCTCATTTCCTTCCTATTTTCTTTCCCTCTTTTTCTTTATTCATCTCCTTTCTTCCTCCCTCCCTTTTTCTCACTTTCTCTCCATCTGATTTCCTTTCTACCTTCTTTTTCTTTCCTTTATTCATTCATTTCTTTCTATTCTCCCCTTCCTTCCTTCCCTATCCTCCTATCTTTCTTTGATTTTCCTTCCTTCCTTCCCCTTCCCTCCCCCCTTTCCCCCCCTCACAATTTAGTCATCTTTTCCTCTCCAGAAAATAAAATAGAGCTGTACTGGCATAAAAACATCCCTTCTCTTAAGAGCTGAAATCGTCTCTTGCAGATGTCTCTGTCTGAAGCCAAAAGCCTTATGTTGTTTTATATTATATTATTTTTATTTTAAGAGTTCTTTAAACAAGGGATGTGGTTTGGTCTTGGACTGCAAGGCAATAAAACAAAGCAATGGGTTTTTCCCATCCTTCCCCCAAGTGAATTTTATTATCTGGGATTCGGGAAAGCAGAACATCCTGTAAAGTTGAATTTTAATATGCCTACAGTATATGCTTGCAGTGATCTTGGAAGGAATTTTAGTTTCAGTTTAACTTCCTGAGACTAAATCGTAACAAGAATTGAAATGGGAATATATGTGATCGGTTTGCTTTGAAGGAAGGAAGGAAGGAAAGAAGAAGAAGAGAGAGAGATGGCTGGCTGGATGGATGGATAGAAAGACTGATGGAGAGATGAATTGATGGACAGATGAATAGATGAGAGGAAAGGTGGAAGAGAGGAAGAAAATAAAAAAGGAAAGAGAAGAAGGGGAGGGCAAAGAAGGAAGGAAGGAAAAGAGAGGGAAGAAAGGAAGGAAGGAAGGAAGGAAGGAAGGAAGGAAGGAAGGAAGGCCCAATTCATTTTGGGTTAGATAACGTAGAAAAACCATAGGTATCAGCATTAATTTGGAAGCTACCACTTTGAAAGTTGCCGAAAAAGAGAAGATACTTTTGTTGTTGTTAGTTGCGAAATCATGTCCGACCCATCACGACCCCATGGACAATGTTCCTCCAGGCCTTCCTGTCCTCTACCATCCTCTGGAGTCCACTTAAGCTCATGCCTACTGCTTCAGTGACTCCATTCAGCCACCTCATTCTCTGTTGTCCCTTTCTTCTTTTGCCCTCCATCATTCCCAGCATGAGGCTCTTCTCCAATGAGTCCTTCCTTCTCATTAGGTAGCCAAAGTCTTTGAGTTTCATCTTCAGGATCTGGCCTTCTAAAGAGCAGTCAGGGTTGATCTCATCGAAGACTGATTGGTTTGATCCAGTGGTGGGATTCAAATAACTTAACAACCGGTTCTCTGCCCCAATGATTTCTTCCAACAACCAGTTCACTAAACTATTCAGAAACTTAACAACCGGTTGTCCCGAAGTGTTGAGAACTGGCTGAATCCCACCACTGGTTTGATCATCTTGCAGTCCAAGTGACTCTTAGGAGTCTTCTCCAGCATTATAGTTCAAAGGCCTCCATTCTTTGGTGCTCCGCCTTTCTTATGTTCCAACTTTCACAGCTATACATTGGAACTGGGAAAACCATTGCCTTGACTATACATACTTAGTGGCACATAATGGCATGCCTTACTGGGTTTTTTTGGTGAAAAGGGTCATCTTCTCCATGTCAGGAAGCCTTCCCAACTGAATGTCATTGGCCAAATCACAGCCACAACCTCACCTTGATATAGTAAAATGCCCCCAATTTCATGGAAAGGCAGTGAATCCTTGTGTCTATGTTGGAGTTGCAGTTGTGTGGTTTATATATGCCCTAGATCGGAAAGCCAACTTCAGAGTCCCATTTGGTCTCCTCTCTCTCTCTCGCTCGAGGCCTTCAGAGCGGGTGAGAAAACTTGAGTCGGCCTACGCCGAAGTGCAAAATCAATATGGAATACGCCTTATTATAATCTCCTTATGCAGAAATCCACTGAGCAAAATTATAATTTGATATGGCTCAGCTTGGCCAATAGAAACTCATAAAATGTCTTAACATCATAATACATTGTACAAAAGAATCACTAAGTACCATAAACCATGTGGGAATATGGGTCGGTGTGCCTGTATTACGCTCTGCCAGTGCCGCATATTAAAATGATTTCTATTTAAGTGCAACGTTCCCCGGGGAATATCCTGGTCTTAATTAAAATGTCAGTAATAGAAGGGGGGGAGGGGGGAGGAAGAAGTCCACCAGGGACTTCATTTTAAAAAAAAAGGAGAAGAACCCTTTCAGACAGCTCTTTCTTAACTCATTAATTCCATTTCCAATTTTGGGGACATTCGAGTCCATGTAGTTATCATTTATTTTTTTTACATCGGATGGGGATCTAACGGTGAAAGTAAATGAGAGATGACATCTGTAGAAGATTGAGATCACTGACATCTCCACTAAGAATCAAACATAGGAATCTGCAGGAAGGGGACAGGTAATCTAGCATCTTATAGGAGAAGGAAACTGGCAGAACTTTGGGATGGAGTTAAAAGAGGAAACAGCCTAGAATTCTTACATAGCCACAAGTGAACAAAGTCCAACTGCCCTTGAATTTCATTGACCCTTACTTAACTCCAAGTGAGTGCTATCCATTAGCTGGGAAGATTCCTATGCTTAGTGTTTTGACCTAGGCTTCCTGAGAAATCACAAATCACAATCTTGGTCCCAAAAAACCCTCTTTATGGATGTAAATTATGGTCATTCCCAGTCCACAAGGTTTCACAAACAGTCTGTGAAGATTCGGACAGATGTCTGCTTGAGTTGCCACAGTCTTTCAGGGGAATGTTGATAAACACCCACCTTATCTCCCTGGGAATGCTGCCAGAGACCTAATGGCCAAATTCAGAGCAAGGCCAAACTTAGCACAAAGTCAAACAGAACTTCTCAAAGCTTGAACCGACCAGATGAACTAATTGCTTCCTGCAAAAGCTCACGTCCCATTCATTCCTCTTTTATGTCTTATGGGAGGGGCCAATCATCTCCAAGCCTTACTCCTGAATCGACCCTGTTTTCTTAATTGTTCTTGCCTTCTGGCAGCTCTGCGCATGTACACACTGGGAACAGGCTCCCGTTGTTCTTCTGCCTCACTGATGTCAGGCTCCGGAGGCTCTGGAGGCAACTGATAACTGTCAGATGGCCTTGGTCCCCTCTCTGCCTCCAACACAGAGGCCCTTATTGAGCCTTCCCCATACTCCAGGACTGGCCCAGGTTCCTCCCCAACCTCCTCACTGTCTGAATCTGCTGCCAGCTCTGCTGGCCACTGGCAGGCCACAACATTTAGATTCTTTAGCAATAAATCAGTTTAATTGGACTTTTTTTTTTGTAGACCTGATCTTTTGCACCTAACGGTCCTATAAAGCAATGATGCAAACTTTGGACTTTGCATTCCAACATTGGAGACACATACAAAAAACGCAGAGTTGCATGATGATGTCCCAATGCATATAGTCATTTTTCTGCTCTCACCATTTATGGAAGGTACCTATGGAGTAAACGAGAAAGAGAGGCATTTCTTTTTATTAGTTTTATTGTTTTTATATGAGGTTTTTATATTCTGTAAGCCGCCTTGAGTCACCATGTGCGAGCGGGCGGCAATATAAATTCCCTAAATATAATAAATAAGTAAAATAAAATAAATACTGTGTTCTCTTTTGAACGATCAAGGAATTTAATAATTGTGCACTCCTATTTTTTCTTCAAAAATAGGATAAGCCAAATACATTAACATACAGTGGAAATACACCGAGGGGAGGAGGAGTAGGAAAGAAGAAAGATGGGTAAAGAGGGATGGGAGAGAGGGTGGTGGGGAGGCGAAAAGGACGGGGGGGGAGCAGATCTGGAGAGAGGAGTGGTAGAGGGCGAGGGGAAGTAGGGTAGAGGGGGATGATGGAGGGAGGATAGAAAGTTGGAGGGTGGTGGAAGAAAGAGGTGTATGGAGAATGGAAGAGGTATATTGGGCTTTTATTTTCTGGGGCATTGTCGACAAGAGGAATTGATGCAATTATTGTTTAATACTGTATGGTGTATACATGTGAGTGTATGAAAATGAAAATAAAATATATTAAAAAATAATAATAATTGCGCACTCCTCTTTTTAGAATGCAAGCATGATTAAAGGAGTCCTCTTATGGATATAGTTTTAAGGCTGCTAACTATGTATGTATGTATGTATGTATGTATGTATGTATGTATGTATGTATGTTGATTTCACTGATTTTAGATGGACCTTGGATTAGGCGTAGATGTGATTCAAAGACAGCATGTGATTGTGTTATAAAGGTAGTTCACCCAGCTAAGCTGTGTAGAGTAAATCTTTTCCTGGAGGCCACCTGGATTAAGAGGGTCTGTGCTCCCTCTAGAGGGAAATGGATGCCACCATCGCTGCAGTAGAAGAACAGCGGATAGAATAAAGGCTTTAAAAGAGAGCTGAGATGGTTCTTGGCTTGATGATCCAAAATTCTCTTCAAGAGATCAGTTCATACGGCTGTCAGAATGGATTTATCCTTGGCAGTTGGAAGGGAAAGAGAAAGCCATTTTTAAGACTCTTAGAAGCGGGGAAAGATAAGAGTTCTCCCAGTGTTTTTGTAGTTGTGGTTTCGGACCACTGTTGAGGGGAGAAGAAAGAAATAATGGGTAGAAGAACATCCAAGAGAGAGCCAGGAGAGAATTAAGGAGAAATTTTAGAACAAGTGATCAGCGGAACAATTTGCCTCCAGAAGTTGTGGATGCTCCATCCCTGAAAGTTTTCAAGTAGAGAGTGGACAACCATATGTCCAGAATGTATGAGCTCTCCTACTTGAACAGAGGGTTGGATTAGAAGACCTTCAAGGTCCCTATCAACTCTGTGTTCTTTTAGTTGTACACGCCAATTGACACGAGCAAGAAAACAAAAGCTAGTTCACTGTTTCTCAAACTGTGGATTCCACATCCCAAAATTCCCCCACACCTGAGCTGGATTGTCACCTTGTTTACACAACTGATTGATGCAAAAACAAGGAAGGAAGGAAGGAAGGAAGGAAGGAAGGAAGGAAGGAAGGAAGGAAGGAAGGAAGGAAGGAATCAATGGATTCATGAGACCAAACCTTTGGTTCTTTCTTTCTTTCTCTCTCTTTCCTTCCTTCCTTCTTTTTTCTTTCTTGCTCTCTCTTTCTTTCTCTTATTTTTCTTAGTTTCTTTCTTTTCATTCTTTCTTTCTTTCCTTCCTTTCTTCTTTCTTTATATTTCTTTTTTCTCTTTCCTTCTTTCCTTCTTTCCTTCTTTTTTCTTTCTTTTTTCTCTTTCTTTCTCTTATTTTTTCTTTCTTTTCTTTCTTTCTTTTCTTTCTTTCTTTTCTTTCTTTCTTTTCTTTCTTTCTTTTCTTTCTTTCTTTCTTTTCTTTCTTTCCTTCCTTTCTTCTTTCTTTTATATTTCTTTTTTCTCTTTCCTTCCTTCCTTCTTTTTTCTTTCTTGCTCTCTCTTTCTCTTATCTTTCTTTCTTTTCTTTCTCTTTCTTTCTTTCCTTTCTTCCTTCTTTCTTTTATATTTTTCTCTCTTTCCTTCCTTCCTTCTTTCTTTTTTCTTTCTTGCTCTTTTTCTCTTCTTTTTCTTTCTTTCTTTCTTTCCTTCCTTCTTTTTTCTTTCCTTCTTTGTCTTTCTTTCTCTCTCTCCTTCTCTCTCTCTCTCTCTTTCTTTCTTTCTATTCAGTTGTACATTTCCTAGGCATAACTTGGAATTAAGAATTGCTTTTTTAAAAAAATCTGATGATAGAGCAAGTTCATACAAGTAAATAGACTTGTTTCCAGGACTTTAAGGGATAATTTTTTGCTTGAAAGAGTTTGCAATTTAATCCCTTGTTACATTCTTAGCAAGTCCATTTTCAAAGATCTTTGTCACACTGGCTATAATTTAACATTTTTGATATTCTTTGAAGAGGTGTGAAAGCTTTTCTGAGCCCCGCTTTATTCAAAAAAGTTCATCATTTCTGCCTGTAATTGAGTTCAGCCTGGTTTTGTTAAGTCTTCGTTGGAAAAACTGTATACTTATCTAACTTCCCAGCGTTTCATCAACAGCGGCTTCTGAAGGTACATTCAAGGACTCACAAATTTATTCAACAGATTATACATTAATTTCACTATTAGAACATAATATGAACAGATAATCCATAGAAATACATCAGAAATTTTTTGAAAACTGAATTTAATTATAACCAGTAATGTGTGTCTGAAAATTATAATTATGAAGAGTCATGTTCTGTAAATCTGAAATGACAGATTATATTTCAAAGCCTTATTGCAAAGGAATTACAGCAGTAATTTATTAGTTGTAAATGTCTGATTATTGTGGCTTTCCTTTTTTGAAAAAAAATATGATTATAGTGTATTCTTGCTGGATTTACAAGTTTAATCCTCCTGACATAAAAAGAGAGAGATTTGTGTGGAAAGTGACACTGTGTTAATTTGTTTACATTCGTTTAGAACAGACAATCTTTGTTCCAGACTTCCCACATCTATTTTTCTAGTAATAGAAATATACTTTATTCAACTTGTATTTCCTTCCGCCTGCAAAATAGTTAAGGAATATGGACGAGTCCCATAAATATCAAGGTATCCCCTAGTATTTCTAATGTTGTTCGCTGTTATATTGTCTTTCCTCACTTAGCAATAACATATGGAAGGAAGGCAGGTTTCATTGAACTGACCATGAATTTTCTCCTGTGATGATAAAACTGGGTATCAAAGGTTTTGCTTTTTATCAATTTTGGGCTGAAGGAACCAGGCCAGAAATTAGAATTAGAATAACAAGGTTGAAAGGGACTTCAGAGGTCTTCTAGTCCAATCCCCTGCTTAGGCAGGAAACTCTACACCACTTCAGACAATCTATTTTTATAAACTTCCAGTATTGGAGCATTTGCAGCTTCTGGAGGCAAGTTGTTCCACTGGTTAATTGTTCTCCCCTAATCCTAGACATACCCAATTCCAGCAACTGTTCTTTATATGTTTTAGCCTCCAGTCCCCTAATCATCTTTGTTGTGATTATGAATGAAGCTAATGAAATGGAGTTAACAGATTAACAGAGCTGGAAGGGAACTTGCAGGTCATCTAGTCCAACCCCCCTGCCCAAGCAGGAGACCCTACATCTGCCTCTACCGAGGATCGAACTCACGACCTTCTGATTGTGAGGTGAGAGCGTCACCTCTAGGCCACAGCAGCAGGTGCAATTTAGATTAACAAAAAATCTTGCAACTAAGTCTGTTCTTCTTTCATTTTCTAGTCATGGTCCATGGTCCTCAACAGGACCTATTTTATCCCAAAATATCCAACCACAGAAGGAAACATTAAATGAAAGACCCTTTTAAAAGACTCCCTTTTCCATAACATTATGGGGTGGATAATAGATTCCAAAGAGAGCAAGCATTGATCCGATACAGGTAGTTGATCCTCAATTTACGAACTCCATTGAGCCCAAAATTTATGTTGCTGAGCGAGGCAGTTGAGCGAGTTTTGCCCCGTTTTACGACCTTTCCTGCCGCATTTGTTAAACGAATCCCCGCCGTTGTTCAATTAGTGACATGGTTGTTAAGTGGATCCACCTTCCCCACGGACTTTTACTGGTCAGAAGGATGCCAAAAAGGATCACATGGGGCACTACAACCGTCATAAATATGAGTCGGTAGCCAAGCGTCCGAATTTTGAACATCACCCCGGGGGATGCGGCAACGGTCATAAGTGTGAACAAGGGTCATAAGCCCCTTTTTCTGGTGCGGTTGTAACTTTCAAAAGTCCCTAATGATCCACCCAATAGGAGCTGGGTTTGACTTCATCATGTATGCGCATGATGTGGCGCCTTGCAGAAGAGCAAACACCCCAAAACCCAGGAGTAATTGATCATTACAGCAAGCAATTTATTTGCCTTTCACCTGTAGCACCTTCAGAGATGAGATACACCTCCCACCTTCTCACCGGAGCCCACAGGTGTGCGTGCGCTAAACAACCCGGTCCGCCCCAGGTGTCCAAATTGCTACTGACCATCCCGTGCTAACTCTGTATCGATGATGATAATGGGATGATTAATTTGCAAATTCCTAACCTTTCTTCCCCCAACAGGTATCATCGGCCCACCAGGAACCCAACTGATGCTGATTGGTTGGTACATTGTAAATTATGCCCCGAGAACCTTTGACACTGCACATCCGCCAAGACTTTAAAATTAAAACTAAATTCAATTTAAGAGAGGAGGATTAAAAAAAAACCACATGCGCACACTCTCACACACAGAGAGATACATTCCTCCGGCGATTTTCCCCCTCCCTTAAATTAATCTTCAATGAACTTGCCATTTTGGCCCTTCTGAATGGAGATAATCAATCTTGACGCGGGGAAAGGAGACTGGAATTAAAAGCCAGAGAGACTGAAAGCGGACACACACACTCACAAAAACTGATACGATCGGTCTTTTACGAGGAACAATTAAGCTAATACTCAATTAGTTGCCATCCCCACCGCAAAGTGACAGATCAGGAAACAAAGAACATGGCCCCCAACAAGGTGTTCGTTTTGTAACAAATGAGAAAGACGAGGAATCATTTATTGGTGTTTTGGCCTCGGTCAGAGACTCGGGGTGACACCCCCCCCCCCAAAGCACCGGGTGACGGTGTTGGCTGAATGCCAACATTAACTGTACTTATTACACTCATCCCATGCATAACGCATCCATCTCTGGCTCACCCCGACATTCCATTTATTCGAAGATCCATTTGTCATGTCTGCAATCACCAAAATGAATGGAAACTTTCTGGCATGATGGATAGGGCTCCTAATTAGGGCTAAAGACAAGATCTAGACTCAGGTGAAGCTCCTTCTCTCCCTCTCTCTCTCTCTCTCTCTCTCTCTCTCTCTCTCTCTCTCTCTCTCTCTCTCTCTCTCTCTCTCTCTCTCTCTCTTCTCACACTCACTCTCTCACTCTTCCCCTTGTATAAGGAATGCCCAACTGAGTTTACAACTCATGTCCTTCTGGAGCACTTGCCCACTGTAGAACAAGTGATCATGGAAGAATGAGTGTCCTCAGGCAAAGGCTGAAATTTCTCCTGGTTTCTTCAAAGATTTCTTCTCCTACAAAAGGAGTTTCGAGTTATGATTTCTTTCTTTGGAATGGATCAACTCGCCAAGGCCAACTTGCTCTGGGACAATCCAACCATTCAATTTAATTATTGAAAATAATTTAAAAATATTTGAATTAGCAATAGCAATAGCAGTAGACTTATATACCGCTTCATAGGCCTTTCAGGCCTCTCTAAGCGGTTTACAGAGAATCAGCATATTGCCCCCAACAATCTGGGTCCTCATTTTACCCACCTCGGAAGGATGGAAGGCTGAGTCAACCCTGAGCCGGTGAGATTTGAACCGCTGACCTGCTGATCTAGCAGTAGCCTGCAGTGCTGCATTTAACCACTGCGCCACCTTGGCTCTTATTCTTGTATTCACATTTCTTTTTGTGGTTGGTTGGTTGGTAGGTAGGTAGGTAGGTAGGTAGGTAGGTAGGTAGGTAGGTAGGTAGGTAGGTAGATGGAAAGATGGATAGATTGGGTGGATGGGTGGATGGGTGGATGGATGGATGGATGGATAGATGGATGGATGGCTAGATAGATGATAGATAGATGATAGATAGTAGATGATGATAGATAGATGATAGATAGATAGATGATAGATAGATGATAGATAGATAGATAGATGATAGATAGATAGATAGATAGATAGATAGATAAAGAGATACAGGTAGATAGAGATGATGGATAGATGGATAGATTGGGTGGATGGATAGATGGATGGATGGCTAGATAGATGATTGATTGATAGATAGATAGATAGATAGATAGATAGATGATAGATAGATAGATAGATAGATAGATAGATAGATAGATGATAGATAGATAGATGATAGATAGATGATAGATAGATAGATAGATAGATAGATAGATAGATAGATGATAGATAGATAGATGATTGATTGATAGATAGATAGATAGATAGATAGATAGATAGATAGATGATAGATAGATAGATAGATAGATAGATAGATAGATAGATAGATAGATAGATAGATAGATGATAGATAGATAGTTAAAGAGATAAAGAGATACAGGTAGATAGAGAGGATGGATAGATGGATAGATGGATGGATGGATAGATGGATAGGTAGAGAGGTAGAGAGAGGTAAAGATATATATATATATATAGATAGATAGATAGATAGATAGATAGATAGATAGATAGATAGATAGATAGATAGAGATATAGATATAGATATAGATATAGATATAGATATAGATATAGATATAGATATAGATATAGATATAGATATAGATATAGATATAGATATAGATATAGATATAGATATAGATATAGATATAGATATAGATATAGATATAGATATAGATATAGATATAGATATATAGATGGATGGGTGGATGAATGGGTAGATAGAGAGAAAGGTAGATAGAGATGATATAGATAGATGATAAATAGATAGATAGATAGATAGATAGATAGATAGATAGATAGATAGAATATAGAAAGATAAATATATCGATCAATAGATTGATAGATCGATAGATCAATAGATAGAAGGTGGTTTCACTAAAACCTTTGCTTCAAATTGCCAAATCTTGAACTCCACTTCGATTTCAACCTAGCTTTTAATCCAATCAAATTGTTGAGAACGCATATCATGGATGGCTTTTCCCATTGCTTCTTGAGAAAGAATCTCATTGTCTTCTTGGAAACCTTTAGAATTTTGGAAAGGGACTTCAAGGATAAGCATAACGGAGACCTTTCTCTTCCCCCCCCCCCACACACGCACACAATATACAAAAAAAGTGAGATCTGTATGAACATTTTCCAAGCAGCCTTGCTGCTCCTATGAAGATAGATAATTAATTTAATCTCTGTCATTGGCCTGTCTCTGTCAAAGAGAACAATGGATAGTCTATTCACAATTTATAACTATATAGAAATTAATATTAGTAAAAGGTGTCCATTTAGTGTCTCACCTTCACTGCTAAAGGTGACAAAGATGATGGATGTCCCCCAGACAATGGATTTATCTTTAAAATGGGTAATTACACACTGGATGCATGGGTGACATAATGACATTGTGGTTTTATATTAATAAAAAGAAGAAATGCGTCCCCCCCCCTCGTAGCTGAAAAAGTGGTCAGCCAGGATGGAGCAGTTTTTGATTCTGATTTCTGCTAACCAGAGTAAAACAGCAACAGCAGCAATGGGTGTCCTCTCTCCATCAAAGTTTTTTCTTGGCCTTTATCATCATTGTAAGGCTACTGGGAATTGTTGAGTTAAGAAATGGAAATCAGCAACGTTTCATTAATGTCCTACAACAGGGGTGTCAAACCAGTGGTGAAACTCATTTTTTTTTTACTACCGGTTCTGTGGGCGTGGCTTGGTGGGTGTAGCAGGGGAAGGATACTGCAACATCCCCATTCCCCCCCCCCCGCCCCACTCCAGGGGAAGGATACTCCAAAATCTCCATTCACTCCAGGAGAAGGATACTGCAAAATCCCCATTCCTTCCCCACAACGCCTGTGGGGTCGTTTATGCCGTCAGAGCTTGATTGCAGATGTTATGCTTATCCTTGAAGTCCCTTTCCAAAATTCTAAGGTTTCCAAGAAGACAATGAGATTCTTTCTCAAGAAGCAAGGAGAAAAAGCCATCCATGATATGCGTTCTCAACAATTTGATTGAATTAAAAGCTAGGTTGAAATCGAATGGAGCTCGAGATTTGGCAATTTGAAGCAAAGGTTTTAGTGAAACCAACTTCTAACTATCGATCTATCGATCTATCAATCTATTGATCTATACAGTTATCTTTCTATATCTATCTATCTATCTATCTATCTATCTATCTATCTATCATCTATCTATCTATCTATCTATCTATCTATCTATCTATCTATCTATCTATCTTCTATCTATATCATCTCTATCTACCTTTCTCTCTATCTACCCATTCATCCACCCATCCATCTATATATCTATATATCTATCTTGACCTCTCTCTACCTCTCTACCTATCCATCCATCCATCCATCCATCCATCTATCCATCTATCCATCATCTCTATCTACCTGTATCTCTTTATCTCTTTATCTATCTATCTATCTATCTATCTATCTATCTATCTATCTATCTATCTATCTATCATCTATCTATCTATCATCTATCTATCTATCCATCCATCCATCCATCCACCCATCCACCCAATCTATCCATCTTTGTGGAGCTCAAGATTTGGCAATTTGAAGCAAAGGTTTTAGTGAAACCACTTTCTATCTATTGATCTATTGATCTATCTATCTATCTATCTATCTATCTATCTATCTATCTATCTATCATCTATCTATCTATCTATCTATCTATCTATCTATCTATCTATCTATCATCTATCTATCATCTATCTAGCCATCCATCCATCTATCTATCTATCCATCCATCCATCCATCCACCCATCCACCCAATCTATCCATCTTTGTGGAGCTCAAGATTTGGCAATTTGAAGCAAAGGTTTTAGTGAAACCACCTTCTATCTATCGATCTATCGATCTATCGATCTATCGATCTATCGATCTATCGATCTATCGATCTATCGATCTATCGATCTATCGATCTATCGATCTATCGATCCATCCAACCAGCTAACATCATCAGTGCTAGAAGGGAATGGGGTTTGCAGAGAGGAGGAGGAGGAGGAGGAGGAGGAGGAGGAGGAGGAGGAGGAGGAGGAGGAGGAGGAGGAGGAGGAGGAGGAGGAGGAGGACGACGACAACTGTGGGATCCTTGGTGCTTTCTGAACTTGGTTGTTTTCTTGCAGACATTTCATTACCCAAACTAGGTAACATCATCAGTGCTGGAAAGGATTTACTGAACAGAAAGAGAAGGGTTATTATGAGAATTATAGCAGCTACAGCATTTGCCATTTAGAACTGATATTTCTTGTCTGCCTGAAAGTGGATTCTTTTTCAAAATTTCTAACCGTCTTCCCGAGCGCGTCGGTAAGAAGGCCGATCTTTTCATCATTAACAAAGAAGCTTAAATTGGGCTGTTGACACAACAGACCCCTGGATTTTCTATCAGCCTGAGAATCAACCATGGCTGCTGAGTGGCAGAACACATGTTTTGCAAGAAAAATCCCCCAGCTTTTAGCATTAGCATCTTCTATTAAAATAGGATTTGGTTATGCCTTGCATCTATTCGCAAGACCCCAGGGCAGTTTGCCATACATTTGAAAGCGGTTTTGTTTCTTAGGGATTCTTGCAAGATTATTTTCTGACATGAGAAAAGATTGTTGATAACTTAGGAAACAGATCACGGATTGTGGCGTTTTCTAAAAAGCCATTGTCAGAACATGATGTATTAAAAAGAAAAGAAGAGAAAGAAAAAAAACCTAAATCCCTGGCTGTTAAGAAATCTTTAAAGAGAAAATGACACGAAGTATCATGTCCCGGAAAATGAGAAACCAATAAAGCAGATTTCTACTGCAAATATTAAACAATGGGTTGGCGCAAGTTTGAAGATGTTTAGGCCGTCAGTCGGAAATGGCCGTGAGCTGAAATCTCGTTCGCCACCCCTCAAAAAATGTGAGATGCTTTTTCACGCTTCTGAAAATAAATCTAAAATGATGATCGTCCCAAAGGTGCTTTTACAAAAGGCAGCTGGGTTTTCTTTGGTTTTTTCCCTTGGAGATGTTTCGCTTCTCATCCCAGAAGCTTCTTCAGTTCTTCCCTCAGAGCCGAAGAAGCCTCTTGGATGAGAAACGAAACATCTTCTAGGAAAGACGAAGAAACTCCAGTTGCCTTTTGAAAAAGCACCTTTGGGACAACCATGACTTAGAGGACTGAGAATCTTCATAGACATCTAAAATGGAGAATTTTGGTTTAACCAATAGTAATACTAAATTTGTCTGTGTCTGTCTGTCTGTTGTGTGCGTGTCTGTCTGTCTCTCCCCCCTCTCTCTTTCTTTCTCTCTCTCTCTCTCTCTTCCCCTCTGTCTCCCTGTCTCTCTCTATCACTCTCTGACTGTCTCCCCCCCCTCTCTCTCTCTTCCCCTCTTTCTATTTCTCCCTCTCTATGTCTCTCTGACTCTCCCCTCTCTTTCTCTCTCACTCTCTGTCTGTCCGCCTCTCCCCCCCTCTTTCTTTCCCCTTTCTATTTCTCATTCTCTGTGTTTCTCTGACTTTCCCCTCTCTGTCTCTCTCAGTCTCTGTCTGTCTGTCTCATCTCCCTCTTTCTCTCTCTATCTCTCTTCCCCTCTTTCTATTTCTCCCTCTCTGTGTCTCTCTGACCCCCCTCTCTCTGTCTCTCTCACTCTCTGTCTCTCCCTCCTCTCTCTTTCTCTCTCTCTCTTCCCCTCTTTCTATTTCTCCCTCTCTGTGTTTCTCTGACCCCCCTCTCTCTGTCTCTCTCACTCTCTGTCTCTCCCCCCTCTCTCTTTCTCTCTCTCTCTTCCCCTTTTTCTATTTCTCCCTCTCTGTGTCTCTCTGACGCCCCCTCTCTCTGTCTCTCTCACTCTCTGTCTGTCCGCCTCTCCCCCCTCTTTCTTCCCCCTTTCTATTTCTCATTCTCTGTGTTTCTCTGACTCTCTCCTCTCTGTCTCTCTCACTCTCTGTCTGTCTGTCTCCTCCCTCTTTCTCTCTCTATCTCTCTTCCCCTCTTTCTATTTCTCCCTCTCTGTGTCTCTCTGACTCTCTCCTCTCTGTCTCTCTCACTCTCTGTCTGTCTCTCCCCCCCTCTCTTTCTCTCTCTCTCTCTTCCCCTCTTTCTATTTCTCATTGTCTGTGTTTCTCTGACTCCCCCCTCTCTCTGTCTCTCTCACTCTCTGTCTGTCTGTCTTTCTCTCTCCCCCCCTTCTTTCTCTCTCTCTCTCAACTACGGAAATAACCCACCACAGGACTCCACGCTCATTGGCAACCTGGAAGCCAGCAGTGCAAATTTCATGCAAAAGGCAAAACATCTGGCACTCTCATTTACTTCAGAACATGTCCTGGGAGGACAACTCTATCTCCATATGTGGGGAAAGCGAAATGTCCCAACATCCCGTTCTTCTTTCTACATTGCAGCAGAGGACATAAAGGCATGTTTATATAGGTTACTCCACTTCCTTCCATTCATCAGTTCCCGCAGAGAACTCTGGGGTGACGGATGCCCCTTCACTTTCATTTAGGCTCCACTGAGTATAATAAGCAGACTGAGGGTAAGCTAACAAAGTTGAAGAGGGAAATTACATCCTTAACTCCCTCCTCTACCCAACTCACTGGGTTGAATTTTTTTTGAAGACCGGATCAGTTATATGGATCCTTGTCCTTTTCATGAGCTGCTTGGAAACTTTGAACCCAATGTAATGGCTTCTTGAATTTCCGATATGATTGATTTAATTGATTGATTGATTTAATTTGTATGCTGCCCACTCTCAAAGAGACTCAGGGCGGCTTACAATAAAAAAGGGGGAGAGAGAGACATACAAAAACAAGACAACATTAAAAGAACGGTTCCACCACAAAAGCGCGGTAGACAAAAGCGCACTCAACGAAAGCGCGTACGTGATGTCATCACAGCGCGACGAAAACATCGCGCTGTGAGCGGTAAATTTAAAAATAAAGCGAAAACCTTACCCTAACCCCCCCAAACCTAACCCTAAACCTAACCCTAAACCTAACCCTAAACCTAACCCTAAACCTAACCCTAAACCTAACCCTAAACCTAACCCTTAACCTAAACCTAAACCTAACGCTAACCCTTAACCTAACGCTAACCCTAACCCTAACGCTTAACGTAACCCTAACCCTAAACCTAACCCTAACCCTTAACCTAACCCTAACCCTAAACCTAAACCTAACCCTTACCTTTATGTGAATCGGCTTGCTTTAATTTTATTTTAATTTCAATTTAATTTTTTTTTCCGTCGCGCTGCTGATGACGTCAGGTACGCGCTTTCGTCGAGCGCGCTTTTGTCTACCGCGGTTTTGATGGGTCACGAAAAGAACACAACATTCACAACTGAAGGTGGGGCTGGACAATTCAACAGCCCCAGGCCTGCCGGAACAGCCAGGTCTTGGTTGCTTTGCGGAAGGCCGGAAGGGTAGTGAGGGTCTGGATCTCAATGGGGAGATCGTTCCAGAGAGCCGGAGCAGCAACAGAGAAGGCCCTCCCCCAGGGAGTCGCCAGCCAACATTGACCGGCAGATGGAATCCGGAGGAGGCCTAATCTGTGCGATCTTATAGGCCTTAGGGAGGTAATTGGCAAGAAGCGGTCTCTCAAGTAGCCAGGTCCGATACCATGTAGGGCTTTAAAAGTAACGACTACCACTTTGAAGCGTGTCCAGAGACCAATGGGAAGCCAGTGCAGCTCACGGAGGATAGGTGTGACGTGGGTGTACCTAGGTACACCCGCAATCGCTCGCGTGGCTGCGTTCTGGACTAACTGGAGTCTTCGGACACTCTTCAAGGGCAGCCCCATGTAGAGCGCGTTACAGTAATCCAGTCTTGAGGTGACAAGGGCGTGAGTGACTATCCGATATGGCCCTAGAGAATCCTAGGGTTTCAGCCTCAGCGTCTCTGGAAAGCAACAGACTAGAGAGAACGTTGGTTGTTCCACTTGGCAGAGATGCAAGTGTGAACAAACCATGTAGAGATGAAGTCTATGGAACCAAAGCTGGGGAGAGTCACTGAATCCAACTTTATGGCTAGCGCAGTTCATACTTGAGGGATGGTGGGCAATTTAGCCAAGGGGACCTCTCAAAAATGGTGTAGCTTTCATTGGGTAATTTGTGGGCGGACTTGGGTTGTGTTACTGAACTTGGAGATGACTTCTGAAGAGCCAAGTATTTATTGGCAAGCGTGCTAGTGTGGATAAGATCTATTCAGTTCTTGGAAAAACAATTGCTGTATTCTTGTTACTGGAGCGATGAATCTGGGTCAATGGATGCATTTTGGATATGTACCAAGTCTTCAGTGATTTAGGACTCCATGCTGAAAATAAAGAAATAAATGGAAGAGTGAAAATGGGAATTAAATCTCGGTGACAAGAACGCCCTTCATCCAGTGTCTCTTTTCATCTGGCTGCTTACAGCTCTCCATCTTTCGCCATCGTTCTATATTACAAACCGCGTCTCCTGTAAACTAACAAGGGATTCCGTTAAATTGTTATAATGTACCACTCTGGATTATAACTTGATACGAAATTCAAGTTATTTATACGTATTTTCAGCCGAAAACATCCTGCCTGGATTTCCAATATCATAAGATTAAATCTTGCTAAGACATAATAGTACAGATGGTCAGGCCGGAAAAAAAAATTTAGGCAAATATGAAAGAAAAGAATTATGTTATACACTCTTCTTGTGTGATGGAAAAAAAAATATGTTTGATCTTCCAAGGAGATTATAACTGGAGCTATTAGAACCAAGAAAATCTGATCTTTCAGGAGTGATCATTATTTTAACTCAATTTTTTGTTTAGCCTTCAAAGCACGTGCTTCGCCCAGCTAAAGAAGCCTGAACCCAGGGAGAGAAGGGTGACCCTCACCTTCCCTAAAGTTTAGAGTTTTCTATGTCAACATTCATTGATTCAGTTGTGGGAGCAACACGTTATTATCTCTGTAACCTCTTGCAAGATTAATATAATACTCAGTGAGCTGGGATATCCCTAAGAGCAGAAGCTTGGTTTTGAATGAATTAACCAGCAATCCATAGGGCTCAACGTGGCCTTCTATCAAGGTATGTTCAGTATCTATAGAGGTCATAAGCAACCAGGGACGTGCAGTCACTAGAGGCCGGGAAGGCGTGGCCAATTACCTCCCACAGACCCGTTAGATCGCACAGGGTCGGCCTTCTCCGGGTTCCGTCTACCAGCCAATGCCATCTGGCTACTACCCGGAGGAGGGCCTTCTCTGTTGCAGCTCCAGCCCTTTGGAACGAACTCCCTGCGGAGATTCGGACCCTCACCTCTCTCCAGGCCTTCCGGAAAGCCGTCAAAACCTGGCTGTGCCGGCAGGCCTGGGGTTGATGAGTTCCCCTCCCCTCTCGACTTGTATGGCCGTATGACTCTTGTGTCTTTTAATTATATGTATTGTGTTTGTATCCCCTTTTCCCCTTTTGAGTTGTTCGCCGCCCTGAGTCCCTCCCAGAGAAGGGCGGCATACAAATAAATTAAATCTGAATCTGAATCTGAGGAAAAGGAAAGAATTTTAAAGAATTTTTTAAAAAATAATTAAAGCCAAGGTAGTTGCTACCAGATTCACAGTGACTTGGAACAGTGCTTAGTGTTAACTATAGGAGGAGGCCAGAGACATAGGGGCCTCCTGTGCATAAGCAATTTTTCGCCTTTTAAGGGTTAAGCAAGGGTTAACAAGCAAAAAATTTCATATGCAAAGGAGGCACGTGTTCTCTCGCCTCCTGTAGAGGGCATTTTAGAGGCTTTTTAGAGTTCTCTGGGAGCAACTAGCTCAGTCTGACTTAGCGCTCTGGCCTTTCATGAGGGCAGGGCAGGCAGAAGCAGAGTTGAAATCGTCTCTGAAACAGCTGGAAAATGTGTGTGTGTGGGGAAGGGGGAGGAATTCAAAAAGTTTGATCGGAAGGCAGCAGGGGAAGGGGGAGGGTATGGCAGAGGAGCTGCTTTCAAGCCTTTGGAAAATATATCCAATCCAACTTCTGTGTTTGTGTTTGTTTGAGAGTGAGTGAGTGAGAGAGGGATCCAAGTTCTCTGTGTGCGTGTGTCTGTTTGAGAGAGGGGGGAGCGAGGGAGAGAGGGAGGAAGGAGGGGGAGGGAGAAGAAAAAAAATGGGAACATTTATTTTGCAAGGGGGAAAAATGCTGTCGCTTTAAATCGGAACTGAGCATGCCTGGCTGTGGAATTCTGGGAGTTGAAGTCCACAAGTCTAAAAAGTGCCTCACCAGCCATAAAGCTGACCGCACATCACTGTAAGCAACATATGGTATGTTTGACCATACACTTAATAAGAAGGTCTGGGATTCTGGTAACCCTGTTTAAAAGAATTTGTCCAATCGTTTTTAAGCCAATGGTGTCTGTTCTGACCCTCCTCCTCTGTCCAGTAACGAAAGCTGAGACAAACGTAAGTGAGAATGTTTTTAATAAGTCCAGACTCTCAGTGGCTGAAAGCCAAGTACACAAACAGATAAGCACGTTGGCAGCAAGTCCTACAAACCTTGGCAGCAATGCAAACAAACTCTGGCAGCAATCCAGCCTGCCAAATTTGTTTCTCGTTAGTCCCTAACGTTGACTTCTGCAAGAAGGGCGTGGCACAAGCAGTCCCTTTTATAATCTGGAGAGGAGCTTAATGAGCATAAACTGAGCGTAACAACCTCCTGTAATTACATAGTTGTTCTTGATGCTGAGTAGCCCTTCGACGGCGTGCATCCCGGAACAACTCACAGGTGGTTTCTGGATCACTCTCTCTTGTCTCCTCCCCACTGATCCGAGGCTCAGGCGCCACTTGGTGGCCAACCAGTCTCTCTGCGTCCTGCTCGGAGTCGGAACCCTGTCCAGGGTCCTCCACATCCTCCAGGGCCGACTCATAAGGCCCCTCGCTGTCAGAGTCTGGTGGCAGCTCCAACGGCTCCTGCCGGGCCACAACAGGTGTCCATGATATTTCTTGTATGTTGAAGCATGAAGCAACAGTGCTGCAATGTTTTGAAACTCAGAATGTTTCCTTCTGAAGTTATTTGTTGTCGTTAGTTGTGAAGTCGTGGCCGATCCATCGCGGCCCTCTGCTCTTCCCCAGTAGCATATTGGACACCTTCCGATCTGAGGGGCTCATCTTCCAGCATCATATCTTTTTGTCTTTTGATACTGTCCATGGGGTTCTCACGGCAAAGATACTGGAGTGGGTTGCCATCTCCTTCTCTGGGGGATCACGTTTTGTCAGAGTTACGCAAGCCTCTTCTCCACAACAAGGCAGCAATCCATGAAGGGGTCTGAAGTTATTACCAGTTGTTATTCTATATTCAAGGTGGCTCAGTGGCTAAGATGCTGAGCTTGTTGATCAAAATGGTCGGCAGTTCGGTGGTTGGAACCCCTAGTGCTGCGTAATGGAGTGAGCTCCCATTCCTTGTCCCATCTTCTGCCAACCTAGCAGTTCGAAAGCATGTAAAAAAACTGTAGGTAGAAAAACAGGGACCACCTCTGGTGGGAAGGTAACAGTGTTCTGTGCACCTTCGGCATTTAGCCATGCTGGCCACATGACCATGGAGACGTCTTCGGACAGCGCTGGCTCTTTGGCTCTGAAATGGAGATGGGCACCGCCCCCTAGAGTTGGGAATGACTAGCACATATGTGCGAGGGCAACCTTCACCTTTTTATTCTATATTCTGTATTTCACCCTAAGTCACTAGTGGGAACATCTGCTGATCCATGCTCTAATTAAAATATAGTATGTTGCCCATGAGGAGATACATATTTTTAGAGTTAATTCCAAAATCTTTTACTAAGTCAATATTCCAAGTTTATCATAATCCATATGAGTTTTTAGAATCCAAATCGTATTTAGCCTTTTTGCTGTTTTATTTCAAAATCTTTCAAGTTCTTCAGCTTATAATTAATTGTTCCTTTGTTCAGAGTTGAAGATAAAACTCACCCAATGAGTTTTCAAAGTGATCGTTCCAAAGGTCTCTAATATCTTTAGGATGCTTACCTGGCAGTTTCCCAAAGTGATTAGAAAGTGAGGTTTTTGAATGTAGGGTCCTTTAAAAGTCTCCGCTGCAGTGGTGACCAACTAGGTTGATTCAATGTTCCTTGGGGCTCAAACCCATGGAAAATCGCTGTCCTGCAGTCTCCTTGCAAGGACCAGCCATCCAGAGCATATATTGGCAATCTCTTGTCCTCCCTTCATCCAGAGAGATTCCCGGGAAGTGATCTATTAATAGGTTTCTTGGTCTTTTGCTGCAGTCATCAGCTCTACTTGATTTTTGACCTTCTATATGTAGGTCCCTGATAGCCGATACAAGAATCAGGATTGCGTAACATGGACGCATACACCCAAACAATGATTACACCTGAGCCACAACAAAAAAGGAGTGATGTCTTCAGAACGGGATAAATGAAAATCATTCAGGATTAACCTCCACAGGGAACAATGAAGAATAATGTGGCTCAAAGGAGCCATTTCCAACAGCACATGTGTCTTAATGAAAGGGAACGTTTTTTGTACCTCCATAATAGGATAGCGGAGAGAAATGCATCCAACATGGCACATTTTCAGGGCTGTGATAAACGACAGATAGGTGGCTCTATACATATTGGAAAGATGCCACTGCTGCAATCATCAAGTCTTCAAGTATTGATGGGTGCAAAACCAAGACTTTAGTACTTCGGTTGAAATTTGCATTCAATCGCTCCATTTTTGGAAGCAGCTGGAACGGTTTGCCTTCAGAGGCTGCATGTGTTTCCTCACTGCAAATTTTTAAGAAGTTTGGGCAGCAATTTTTTCAGAATAGTATAGGCAGAGGTGATATTCAGACAGTTCTGGCAGGTTCTGGAGAACCAGTAGTGGAAATTTTGAGTAGTTGGAGAACTGGCAAATAGGCTGGGCCCTCCTCCACTGCCTCCCAGCTGATCTTCTTTTGTTGCCCTGAACAAGAGAATGGAGCTGGAAAGCAGGTTAGTGGGGTGGGGAGAGAATGGGGATGTCAGGTTTCCAAACAGCATCCAAAAGTAAATCAGAGTCCGAGATAAAGTATTGCTCAAAGTTCCAATTTAGCAATAGCAGTTAGACTTATATACCGCTTCATAGGGCTTTCAGCCCTCTCTAAGCGGTTTTACAGTGTCAGCATATTGCCCCCAACAGTCTGGGTGCTCATTTTACCCACCTCGGAAGGATGGAAGGCTGAGTCAACCTTGAGCCTGGTGAGATTTGAACCGCCGAACTGCAGATAACAGTCAGCTGAAGTAGCCTGCAGTACTGCACTCTATCCACTGCGCCACCTCGGCTCTTCAATTTATTAAGAGAGCCATGTTGGCACATCTGGTAAAACCTGAATCTGAAAGCTTCCCAGTTTTCCCCACCCAGTTGAAAGTTCAAGATCTTGCCCCCAATACCCACAAGTCCATCCCATGGTCCAATCTCCTACTGCCATGCTGGCAGCTTCCACCCATCCAATTCCGGTCAGGTGCAGAGGTGCAGAGACAAAGGATGACCTTGGCTTTCTAGAAAGAATGTTGTTATGGCTACATATCATCTAACTCCCTACAATCCCCCCTCCCATTTTCCCACAATAGAAAATGCATAGCAGAATAATAGAAAGTGTGGCAGGCCAAAGACCCAAAAGAAAAGATGGCTGCAGGCCTGACAGGGGATTTTGCAGTAACCTTCCCCAGGAGTGAGGAGGGAATTGGGGTTTTGCAGTATCCTTCCCCTGCCACGTCCACAAAGCCACGCTTCATAGAACTGGTAGTAAAAAGTTTGGAGTTTGGAGTTTGGAGTTTATTCAATTTGTAGGCCGCCCTATTCCCCGAAGGGGCTCAGGACGGCTGAACAAAAGCCAAGGGAGAGGAAATTACAAAAAGTAAGACAAAGACAATCAGGCAATACGAACAATTTAAAAGCACAACAGACACAGCAAATTCGAGTAGGGGTGG
Organism: Thamnophis sirtalis; assembly: GCF_051295495.1. Classification (NCBI taxonomy): domain Eukaryota; kingdom Metazoa; phylum Chordata; class Lepidosauria; order Squamata; family Natricidae; genus Thamnophis; species Thamnophis sirtalis. The sequence goes on from NW_028261394.1 coordinate 45,234,462, forward strand.
GGGGGAACTCAACCCCAGGCTTGCTGGGACAGCCAGGTCTTCACGGCCATCTGGAAGGCCCGAAGGGTGGAGAGGGTCCGAATCTCCACGGGGAGTTCATTCCAAAGGGCCGGGGCAGCCACAGAGAAGGCCCTCCTCCGAGTAGTCGCCAGCCGACATTGGCCGGCAGATGGAATACGGAGGAGGCCTAATCTGTGGGATCGAATGGGTCTGTGGGAGGTAATCGGCAGAAGGCGGTCTCTCTCAAAAAAAATTGAATCATACCACGGAGTATAGGTTCTCATGCTTGGACAGAAGGTTGGACTAGAAGACTTCCATGGTTCCTTCCAACTCTGTATGTGACCAACTCGAATTCAAATTTGAATCCATGACATTATCATCATGAACTAAGAAGAAATTAAAACACGGAATGAAATTAAGCTCTGGGTGTTTAGTAGATGCTCTCATTCAGCTTGCAGAGGGGGTGGGCGGGGCGGAGAATCACCATGTGTTAGCAACTCTTTGAAAGTGCTCTGAGGACCAGCATCCCAGCTGGATAGGCCAACCTTGATTTTTTTGAAATCTTCAGGGAGAGGATAGCACGAGATCCTGGTAGAAACGTAGTGAGTCTAATTAACTGAAACCAACCAGCAACCCAATTTCCCAAGAGGTTAAACGACATTCAGAAACCACATTCATTCTCCAGAAAGATTAACCCCCACCAGAGTCTGTTAGAATGGTATTTATCAAGCATGCACTTTGATTTCAAAAGACAATTGTGTTTGTGTGTGTTGGTTGGAAAGTGTGGGGGGGGAGGGACGGAGAAGGGGGAGAGATTCACTCCCCTTTGGGTTCGAGGAAAAAACAACAACAACGACAGATCTTTTGAGTTTATTCTCCAAGGCTTTCTGCGATGCCGCATGTATATATCAAGGATGAATCCCAATTTAATTAAACTGCCCAGGGACTAAAGTATCTGTGTTCAATATAATATTTGAACAAGAGTGGAATTGAGGAGGGGGCTCCATTTACATGGAGGAGGGGGACGGGAGTGTCATCCTGCCAAGCATCTGCCTCCATCCCCTCCTCCGATTTGCGGGAACGAGCGACGATTTTTGCATTTTTGGAATTCGAGAAAGATCACCCAGCTGCCAGTGTACTTTCCAGAGCTTAGAAACCAAATCAGGGCTTGAATCTCCTCCAACTTCCTTTTTGTCGCCCTTATTGTTACTGACAATGGAGTCGGAGTCACAAAGGCAGCCGGATTGCAAATGTAACCACGCGCCAGGCCTTTCAACATCCCCGGCAGCTGTCGTAACAGGAGTTCTTCAAACAAACAAACCAACAAACAGAGAACAGTCACAACAGAGAGGGTCGTTCCAAGCAGATGCATGCAAAATCTGACCCATTTTGGAGTCGGAGAATGCTTTTCCACCCCCCCTTCGTATTTTTTTCATGGCCTAATGTGAAAATTGCATCCTGATGGGCTCTCGGAATCCAGGGAAAGAATTTGAATGTTTTAGGCATAAAATGCTTCTGTACCTTATCTCTTGGGAGATAAGAAGATGGGGCACAAGTAAAGGCGTAATGTGCTGCAGGATTATTTTTTCCAGAGCTCTGGAAACAGAGATGGCTGTGAATTTATTTTGGGACCCCTGGGGCACTTAAATGAAGCCCTTTGGTGCTCTCTGAACTTGCAGAATTTCACTAGATATCACAGTGCGAGTGAGTGTGAGGTTATCTCCTCGATAATTCCTCGATTAGGGCATTGTTTTCTGCTGGATGGTTTGTCTGGTATTAATCCCTGCTTATCTGGGAGCTGGAAAGGATGTGCTCTGATCTTTTTGGTTCCTTCTTAACTTTTGCAATTGTCTCTTTTGATGCGTTGTATCTTTATGTATCTATTCATATATATTGTAAGATAACATTACAATAGATCTTTTGAATACTTTAAGATGGCTTTAAGATGCAGCTCTTTATCCACTTTTAATGTCAGTACTTTTTAATTATATTTTAATGTTAGTACTTTTTAATATAGTGTAAAAACTAATGTGTATTGCTGGTCTTTGACCATAATAAAGATTTTACATACTTCTTTAAAACAGCTCCAGCTTCTGCAGATGAATTGCACAGGCCTATTATAGAGGTCAGCAAAAGGGAAATCATACGGATGACATTTCATTCAAATTAAAGGAAGGGGGGAAAAAATCCAGTTTATTGCTCTACACTGCCCATAGTCACTTTCAACAGATGGGCAGTTATACAAATTTGACCAATCACTCAATCAATTTATCTACTTAAATCTACTTACATGGCACTTTTATCTCACACAGTATCTGAGGTGGTTCATAGCAAACAGGGCAGTAATGTATTTGATTAATTTTTTAATATATATTTTTTTCCATTCAGTATTTTTGGGTAATCACAAACATGCTTCACAAAAGGTACATTTTGTCCTTTATAACTAAACCTTTTAAAAAAAAGATCAGAATCCAGTGGTGGGTTTCAAAAATTGTTCGAACCTACTCTGTGGGTGTGGCCTCCTTTGTGGGAGTGGCTTGCCGCCCATGTGACCGGATGGGAGTGGCTTGCCGCCCATGTGACCGGATATGAAGATGCCGACGACACTTGTCAGAACCACCTTAAATGACCTCCCACACAGCACTGGCATGCATAAGAATAGGATGTAAACTTGTTTTTTAAAGGCATCTTTGGTTTGTGTTAAAACAACTTCAACACACGCAATGTTCTGATTGCACCACAAACGCAGGAGTCATCCTTACCTTTCACAGAGGCCCTGAGTTTTATAAATAGGAGCATGAGAGTGTAGAATGATCATATCCAAGGACCAGTGGTCCAAAATAACTTTTGTCTGTTTCTCTTGTTTCCTAAGGGAACCCAGCACAGCACATCAGACAATCTGCCTATTGCATTTGGGCACATATATCTAAACCCAGAAGAAGTTTTCGAACATTAGTACTCGGCTTTAGACATCGGAGAAGCTCACGTTATGGAGTGACATGTAGAGCCTCCGTTTCTGGCTGAGGTGTGCTCCTGTATTGTCAGCAAGGCACAGGCATGAGCCAGGTTGCGTCTATGGATGGATGGTTGGTTTGACTTTAAGAAGATCCCTTCCATGGCAGCCAATTCAGAGCAGGCTGATACCTCCTAGGCCTTTTCCATAGACTGCTTATCCCCTTCAAACAGATGGTGCCTTAGCTCTATCGGCTTCCCCACATCTTGCCTCTCAACAGGCATCCTGCCTTAATAATTCCCGTGCCAGAGCATTGAACATCTTGTACTATTACAAAGGAGACCGCCAGCATGAAAGCTCAGCTCTTCCAGAGATGACACCGATCCAGTTCCTCCATTGTTTGCACGATTTGGAAGGGTCTTCCTGCGAGGCTAATCCAATGGCATCTCTCCCTAACACTCCTCTCGCCATCGGGGCACAACGATAGACGCTTGACTAGAGGCTTCTACCACCCCAGTTCTTGGAGACAAACCTTCCTAAGTCAGAAGTCACTTACAGTAAGTAACTCTGGGCACAGTTTGGGTTCAAGGAGCCAAGGAAAGGAAGCCGTGCAAAAGAGCTTCCGCGCAATACTGATTTAAGATTTAAGATTTAAGATTTAAGATTTAAGATTTAAGATTTAAGATTTAAGATTTAAGATTTAAGATTTAAGATTTAAGATTTAAGATTTAAGATTTAAGATTTAAGATTTAAGATTTAAGATTTAAGATTTAAGATTTAAGATTTAAGATTTAAGATTTAAGATTTAAGATTTAAGATTTAAGATTTAAGATTTAAGATTTAAGATTTAAGATTTAAGATTTAAGATTTAAGATTTAAGATTTAAGATTTAAGATTTAAGATTTAAGATTTAAGATTTAAGATTTAAGATTTAAGATTTAAGATTTAAGATTTAAGATTTAAGATTTAAGATTTAAGATTTAAGATTTAAGATTTAAGATTTAAGATTTAATTTATTTGTATGCCACCCTTCTCCGGGAGGGACTCAGGGTGGCGAACAACTCAAAAGGGGAAAAAGGGGATACAAACACAATACATATAATTAAAATACACAAGAGTCATACAGCCATACAAGTCGAGAGGGGAGGGGAACTCATCAACCCCAGGCCTGCCGGCACAGCCAGGTTTTGACGGCTTTCCGGAAGGCCTGGAGAGGGATGAGGGTCCGAATCTGTGCGGGGAGTTCATTCCAAAGGGCCGGAGCTGCAACAGAGAAGGCCCTCCCCCGGGTAGTAGCCAGATGGCATTGGCTGGTGGACGGAACCCGGAGGAGGCCGACCCTGTGTGATCTAACGGGTCTGTGGGAGGTAATTGGCAGAAGGCGGTCTCTCAAGTACCCAGGTCCAATACCATGAAGGGCTTTATAAGTTACGACTAGCACTTTGAAGCGTATCCGGAGACCAATCGGTAACCAGTGCAGCTCGCGGAGGATAGGTGTAATGTGGGTGTACCGAGGTGCACCCACAATCGCTCGCGCGGCTGCATTCTGGATGAGTTGTAGTCTCTACAACTGAAACGGAGCCCCAAAGAAAAATGAGATCGAAGCATGGAGAATAGGGGATGCATTTCAAAACATGAAGAAGACTCTGGACTTTGAACGTGGCAGCAGCAGCAGCTATCATCGTTCAAAAGATCTCAGATCTTCCAAGGTTTGTTGAGGTTGAGTGGGAAGTTCTTGGCCTCCATAAATGGAAGAGACCTTCAGTGAAAAAGGAAGTCCTCCCCCCAGGTTTCTGCAACATGCAAAGAAATGCAGATTTGGCCGTATATCTGGGTTTCAATCCACATCAAGGTTTGGAGGTAGTTAAAAGGTAGATGTTCCCCACGCACATATGTGCTAGTCGTTTCCAACTCTAGGGGTCGGTGCTCATCTCCGTTTCAAAGCCGAAGAGCCAGCGCTGTCCGAAGACGTCTCCAGGGTCATGTGGCCAGCATGACTAAATGCCGAGGGTGCACAGAATGCTGTTCCCTTCCCACCAAAGGTGGTCCCTATTTTTCTACTTGCATTTTTATTACGAACTGTTAGGTTGGCAGAAGCTGGGACAAGTCATGGGAGCTCACTTCGTTATGCAGCACTCAGGATTCGAACCACCAAACTGCTCATCGTTCTGATCGACAAGCTCAGTGTCTTATCCACTGAGCCATCCTTGTCTGGAGGTAGTTAGTTTCTCATTAAAATATCAACCAAACAAATGCTCTGTTTTTCCTGTTCCTAAGAAACTACTATTCCCATTGTATTCCATCTTAAAATATATTAATCAAGAATGATAAGGTAAAACATTTAATGATAGTCATAGGGTACAAATAAGTAATCAGGAAACAATCAATATCAGTATCAATCGTAAGGATAGAAGCAACAAATTTACAGTCCTGCAGTCATAAGTGGGAGGAGATGGGGGAAAGGAGCAATGAGAAGACTAATAGTAATAGTAATGCAGCTTTAGTGAATAGTTTGACAGTGGTGAGGGAATTATTTGTTTAGCAGAGTGATGGCGTTCAGGAAAAAGCTGTCCTTGCATCTAGTTGTTCTGGTGTGCAGTGCCCTACAGCGTCATTTTGAGGGTAGGAGTTGAAACAATTTACATCCAGGATGAGAGGGGTTGGTAGATATTTTCACGGCCCTCTTTTTGACTCGTGCAGTGTACAGGTCCTCAATGGAAAGCAGGTTGGCCATAAATGTTTTTTTTTCTGCAGTTCTGATTATCCTCTGAGGTCTATGCCTGTCTTGTTGGGTTGCAGAACCAAGCCAGACAGTTTTACAGGGGCCAACTCAGTGATTCAATAACTCAACAATTGTCTTCTTCCCCTCAAAACCAGAGAGGCTGGGAGAAAAAGGCTCCAGGATCTAGAGAACTATGGCTTAGAATAGAGCCTCCCTCTGCCTTTTTAATTCAGGGCTGATGCTAAATGCTCACTTAAAAAGGCATCCTGAAATCCCTACAGGGAAATCCAGTGGGATGGGATCAAATGAAACGAGAGTTGAAAGAGTAAACGTGGATTACATCGTCTGTCCGCCAGATGGAGATGTAGAATCGTCTTCTACTTCTTGCAAACACCCGCTGGCAGAAACACAAACACACACACATCTCAGATGGCCTTGGAAATCTGAAGCGTTCCCCATAGATTGTATATGGCCTAATTGAGCTGTTTCCTTTTCGAGCCTTACAAAAAAATCACTTCTGTTGCAACATGCGAGGCTTTCCAGAAGCGATAGCAGCTTAGGAATGCCACAGAGAACATCTAACTCAGCTAATGTGGAGATGATAATGAAATAATTAAGCCAGTCATTCCAAACCAAGAAATCTCAATTATTCTTGTGATCCAGTGGTGGGTATCAAAATTTTTTCGAACCTACTCTGTGGGTGTGGCCTCCTTTGTGGGAGTGGCTTGCCGGCCATGTGACCTGGTGGGAGTGGCTTGCCGGCCATGTGTTCTCTCTCTCTCTCTCTCTCTCTCTCTCTCTCTCTCTCTCTCTCTCTCTCTCTCTCTCTCTCTCCTTCCTTTTGTCTCTCTGTCCCTTTTTTCTTTCATCTCTCTCTCACTTTTTCTTTCTTTTTTTCTTTCTTTCTTTCTTCCTTTCTTTCTCTTTCTCTCTCTGTGTGAGTCTGTGTGTGTGTGTGTGTGTGCGTGCGTGCGTCTTTGCCTCTCTCTCCCTCCCTCCCTCTGTGTCTCTCTATGTGATTCTCTCTCTGTGTCTGTCTGTCTGTCTCTCTGTCTGTCTGTCTGTCTCTCTCTGTGTGTGTATCTCTCTCCTCCAGTGGTGGGTTTCAAAAAAATTTGGAACCTCTTCTGTAGGTGTGGCCTGCTTTCCGGATCCACTGGTGGAACCTCTTCTAACCGGTTCAGGAGATTTGACGAACCGGTTCTACCGAATAGGTGCGAACTGGTAGGAACCCACCTCTGTTGTGATCAGTCGGTTTATTTTGCCTGCAACTAAAACCAGTGGGGATTTCCCTGCTTGCAGTAAGAACTGTGAACTTCTTGGATGACATACTGCAATATATTTCGCAATATTTTTGGAACGACAAAATCAGCCGGGGTTTGATAGACTTGATCTCCAGAATTTTCACTTCAGCTTGGAAAGAAAAGATTTGTGCAGCTTTTGGGTCGTTCATTTTAGATGTGCTTCTGTGTAAGTGTAAGTCTCCTACATGTTTCAACAACGCCTGTCACTAAGATTCCATTGAATTCAGCATCTAGCTTACTCAAGGATGGGTTTTCCTGATACTTTGGCTTCAGAAGAAATCATTAAGTAATCAAGACTCTCTCTGGATTTTGAGGATAAGGAGGAGTGGAATGAAGAGAGAGGAGAAGGAGAAAGGAAGGGGAAGTAGAGTAGAAAAGGATGATGGAGGGAAGAAAGGAGGTAGGAGAGAGGCAGAAGAAAGAGGTGTATGGAGAGCAGAAGAGCTAATAATGGGTTTTTATCTTTCTGGGCGTTGATGGCAAGAGGAACTGATGTAATTACTATTTAATACAATAGGATATTGGCTATGTAATAGTATACATGTGATTTATATGTTATGAAAGTGGAAAATAAAAAAGTATATTTTAAAAAAAAGACTCTCTGTGGACTTCTTCTGCAGGAATCGGCTCAATTTTGCTATTCCATAATTATTGATTTAACAATATTGGCATTTAACATTAACAAACACTCCTTTAACATTTGTTGTCCTAATAAACACTGATACTATATCACTGTCAATGGAACTAACTCGATTCTACAATGGCTAACACATTTCTCAGCTCCCACCAGATGGCGCTTCCTACCCCAAGTTCATTCTAGAAAGTGAAAGAAGGAATCAGATCTCCAAATCTGACTTTTCCAAACAATCTTTGAAGAAAAGAAAAGGAAAAAAAAACCCCAAACAGATGGGGAACACATGATGTGGAAAGAGAAGCAGCAACAAAGCTTTGCTCTCCCGTCAACTTTCACAGTAATGTTTATTTACAGCTGGGACAGCAGTGAATCTGATTCAATATCGATTACAGATCTGCTGCTATTATTCACTTTATTTATTTCGTCAAGCATGAATTAGATAACAGATATAAGCATAAACATGATTATGAATACATGAAATGAATACGAACACGAGGGAATATTAGGATAGGGACGGAAGGCATGCTGGTGCGCTTATGCACGCCCCTTACAGACCTCTTAGGAATGGGGTGAGGTCCACAGTAGAGAGTCTAAGGTTAAAGTGTTGGGGGTTTGAGGATGTAACGGCACTGTAGATTTGTGGAACCTCTTCTATAGAAGAGGTTAGAACTGGCAGGAACCCACTCCTGGTTGGATCTCTCCTTCATAAGCTTCCACCCGTTACTTCTTGTCTACCTTCTGATGCTGTTCTCCAAAGAGCCAGAGGGCCGGACAAGAAGTAATGGATGGGACGTTAGATAGTCTCACTATCCACAGTGTGGCTACGAAGATTATTGTCAAACACGCCAACTTGGAAAAAGTGGAGTAGCTGTTGCAAGTATTTGCATTTATTAGTTTGTCAAACTTGTACAAGATATCAGGTGTAAGTATAAACATGGACAGGAACAATATAGCAATAGCAATAGCAGTAGACTTATATACCGCTTCATAGGGCTTTCAGCCCTCTCTAAGCGGTTTACAGAGAGTCAGCATATTGCCCCCAACAATCTGGGTCCTCATTTTACCCACCTCGGAAGGATGGAAGGCTGAGTCAACCCTGAGCCGGTGAGATTTGAACCACTGAACTGCTGATCTAGCAGTAGCTTGTAGTGCTGCATTTAACCACTGCGCCACCTTGGCTCTTGAACAAAAGAAATGAATACAAGTATATGGGAAGAGTAGGGCAGGGATGGTAGGCACACTGGTGTGCTTATGCACGCCCCCTTTACGGACCGCTTAGTAATGGGGTGAAGTCCACGGTAGCTGTGGGGGATTTGAGGATGTAACAACGGAGTCAGGTAGAGCATTCCAGGCGTTGGCCCCTCTGTTGCTGAAGTCGTATTTTCTGCAATCAAGTTTGGAACGGTTTACCTTGAGTTTGTATCTATTGTGTGCTCGGGTGTTGTTGTGGTTGAAGCTGAAGTATTCATTGACAGGTAGGACACTGTAGCGGATAATTTTATGTACTACACTTAGGTCAGATCAAAGACGACAAAGTTTTAGTATTTAGTATTTATTAGGATTTATAGGCCGCCCTTCTCCCTGAGGGGACTCAGGGCGGCTTACAATCATTAGGGAGGGGGTGCAATTCAAAAATAAACAATATGTGAACAAAATAAAGTAATAAAAACACAACTTGCATTCAACATTCAACACTCGGGTGGGGCAAATTAGAGGCTTATCCCCAGGCCTGTTGGGAGAGCCAGGTCTTGAGGGCTGTGCGGAAGGCCTGGACGGTGGTGAGGGTGCGTATCTCAATGGGGAGGTCGTTCCACAGGGTCGGAGCTGCAACAGAAAAGGCTCTCCTCCGTGTAGTCGCCAGTCGACATTGACTGGCGGATGGGATTCGGAGGAGGCCCAGTCTGTGCGATCTTATCGGTCGGAGGGAGGTAATCCGCAGAAGGCGGTCTCTCAAGTCTTAAGTTGTCTAAGCCCAAAATTTCAAGCCTGGTGGCATACGGTCTTCTGTTGCGAGCAGAGGAGCGGAGGAATCTTCTCGTGAAATATTTATTCCTCCTCCTCCCCGCCACAAAATCATTTGCAGAGATTATATAAAGTTGGTATAGATTATATTGATTTCACTTTCCCCTCTTTTTTTTCTAGCTGTTTCACCGTAAAGGCAAATCAAACGGTTAAAACTGCTGAAGTAATGGCCTCCAACCTGTCTCCAAAGACTTGGCTCAAAGGGGAAGCTCTTGAATCTGGAGAGAAGGACAGCTAAACACTCCTGAGTTAATTGCACTTCATGGCCTGGGATGAGATTTCCTTGAATATGTTTCCTAAATGGCCCTTTTCAACAGGTGAAACTCTGGTGAACTCAAGTCTTCACGATGAGCCATTTAGGATCTCCAAGGTTAGACTGTAATGGCTGGAATTGCATTCGGGAAATAGCAATAGCAATAGCAGTTAAACTTATATACCGCTTCTCCTCCGTCCTCATTTTACCCACCTCGGAAGGATGGAAGGCTGAGTCAACCTTGAGCCGGTGAGATTTGAACCGCCGAACTGCAGTCAGCTGAAGTAGCCTGCAGTGCTGCATTTAACCACTGTGCTACCTCGGCTCTCTCAATAATACTCAGTGAGGTAGATGTTATTATAGATGTATAGGTACCCCCACTTGATCTCGATTGTATACCTCTGTTAATGCAATGTGTTAGCTTTTTTTGGCTGCTGGCTCATATTTAGCTGGTTGTCACACAATAGCAATAGCAGTTAGACTTATATACCGCTTCATAGGGCTTTCAGCCCTCTCTAAGCGGTTTACAGAGTCAGCATATTGCCCCCAACAACAATCCAGGTCCTCATTTCACCCATCTCGGAAGGATGGAAGGCTGAGTCAACCTTGAGCCGGTGAGATTTGAACCGCCGAACTGCAGTCAGCTGAAGTAGCCTGCAGTGCTGCATTTAACCACTGTGCTACCTCGGCTCTCTCAATAATACTCAGTGAGGTAGATGTTATTATAGATGTATAGGTACCCCCACTTGATCTCAGTTGTATACCTCTGTTAATGCAATGTGTTAGCTTTTTTTGGCTGCTGGCTCATATTTAGCTGGTTGTCACACAATAGCAATAGCAATAGCAGTTAGACTTATATACCGCTTCATAGGGCTTTCAGCCCTCTCTAAGCGGTTTACAGAGTCAGCATATTGCCCTCAACAACAATCCGGGTCCTCATTTCACCCACCTCGGAAGGATGGAAGGCTGAGTCAACCTTTGAGCCGGTGAGATTTGAACCGCCGAACTGCCGAACTAGCAGTCAGCTGAAGTAGCCTGCAGTACTGCACTCTAACCACTGCGCCACCTCGGCTCTCCACTGCGCCACAAGCAGGAAGTGGGACGAATAAACATCTTGGATGCTGGCCCTTGGAAGGAGTTGCTTTCCACAGGCAACAGATCCTTCCCTTCAAAATTGGCTCTTGGTTTTGACCAACTTCTGTTGCCAAAAAGAAAAGAAAAAAAAGTTGTCTTCCAATTATCTGGATTGGATAAATCTCATGCTTTGGCCCAAAAGTGGTGCCAAGGGAGTCCTGGAAAAACCCTCTTTGTTGGCCTTTGCATTTGAGCTTGTACCCATTGTGACTCATTCTGAAAAAACCACAAAGTGCCAATTCGTTTCATAAGAGCTTTGTGTTGAGTTTTGTGTACACAGCTGGGGACAATTCCTTCTTTCCTCTTCATTCATGCATCATTTAGATCAGTGTTTCTCAACCTTGGCAACTTGAAGATGTCTGGATTTCAACTCCCAGAATTCCCCAGCCAGCAAATGCTGGCTGGGGAATTCTGGGAGTTGAAGTCCAGACATCTTCAAGTTGCCAAGGTTGAGAAACACTGATTTAGATAGACTAGAAGTCTGACAATTTAGACTTGACACATCAGAGAATTTCCTTGCCTTCCTTCCTTCCTTCCTTCCTTCCTTCCTTCCTGATTTGTCCTTTTGTTCAGATTCACAAATTTACGAGGTTCGTAAATTAAATAGGGCATCTTTTGTGAACTTCACAGAGAATTGATTCAGAGGTGGCACGGAAAGTGAAATGACCCTATATCTACATGGTTATCTGTATATTCATATAAATGGTCATATGTAGAGGCTGCTACAAAGAAGAGGGAGTCAAGCTATTCTCCAAAGCACCTGAGGGCAGGACAAGAAGCAACGGATGGAAACTAATCAAGGAGAGAAGAAACTTAGAACTAAGGATAAATTTCCTGGCTGTGAGAACAAGTAATCAGCAGAACGACTTGCCTCCAGAAGTTGTGAATGCTCCAACACTGGAAGTTTTTAAAGAAAGCATTGGGCAACCATCTGTCTGAAGTGGTGTCGGGTTTCCTGCCTGAGCAGGGGGGTGGACTAGAAGGTCTCCAAGGTCCCTTCCAACTCTGTTCTTCTGCACAAAGTCACCAAGATCCGGGTTTCACTCAAGGGAGACTTTGCATAGACAGAATGTGTAGATGAGGAGTTCAAATATTTTTTTAAGGAGAGGACTTCAACCGTGCTGTCCACAAGTCTTTTTTATTTCCATTTCATTCTATACAATCACATGTTTACTGTGCAACCGAGGCATATAACATTGGGTAATAAACACAGCCCTCACTTTTATAGAAAATGCCCCCTACAATACAAACCCAATATACCGCCTTAGCCCACCATACACCCTCTTTCATCCCCCTCCAACTTTCATTCTTCCTTCTCTCATACCCCTCTACACCTACTTCCCCTCCCCCTCTATCTAACCCTAACCCTATCACTCCCTCTCTTAATCCATTCCCTCCCTTCCTTCTCCTCCTCCTCTCTCTCACCCTCTCTACTCTCCTTCTTCTTTCACTCAGCTCCTCCCTTCGGTATACTTCTATTACCTTCCAATATATTCAGTTTGTTCTGTTTTGACACTAACATTAAAAAACCACAGTATACAAGTGCAATCATGCTTTAAAATTTAACACATATTATATTTCCCCCCTCCCCCTAGATCCCCACCTCCCTTCCCTCCCCCCGACTTCCCAGAGCCCATACATGGTATAACTTTTTGACAATCACAGTCTAACCGTGATGAGCCAGCAATTATACCGCAGCAAGACAGCACTGAAGCCACCCGAGTTAAACCATTGCTTTGATTTCCCAGAACCCTCTGGTGCACCGCATGGTTGACAGCATTGTGGGAAGTGAAAATGGTAGCTTCCGATCCTCCAGCTGCTTTATGCCCCAAGTGACAGCTGTATGTTATTTCAAGATAATATGTCCCGATGGTAGCTTACTCAGTCCATAATGCATCACAATTTGTTGTTGATTTAGGCAGATGTGGTCATCTGGGGAATGTAAAGCATTTAGACTAACCGCGAAGTGACCCTGGGTATTTGGTGGCCTTTAAATCCAGAGGTCAACCCTTGGGAATATAAACTATTTTCTGTTATTGATATAATCTTGACCTCCATTCTTCCTGACTGTGTTGATAAGCTCTGGGGCATGTCCTTTATAAATAGCGAAACAATAATTAAAAAGGAAAGTGGAAAGAATGCCGGAGCTCAAGAAGAAAACTATATAATAGTTTTATCGGCCTTTTTTGTCTTTCTCTCTCTCGGAAAGGTCTACTCTATCGAGACTTTACATTCTGTTTTATTCATGTTGCAATAGGAAATAGAAGGTCAGGAAGTTTTCAGAGAGCCCAGTTAAAATCAGATGGTGATCTGGATAGTTTCTTGGGGAAAAGACACGTAACAAGCAATTAAATGCTGACCAGGTTAGCTCACTTGCCAAAGCCAGACAGCATAAGTCAGTGATAAGGTGGTGCACTGAATCAACAAGCTGCAAGGATGTCTTGACTTTGCAAATTAAGGATTAAGAGGTGGCAGAAAGAAAAAGGGAAGGACGGAAGGAAGGAAGGAAGGAAGGAAGGAAGGAAAGAAAGGAAGGAAGGAAGGAAAGAAGGAAGGAAAGAAAGGAAGGAAGGAAAGGAAGGAAGGAAAGGGAAGGAAAGGAAGAAAAGGAAGGAAAAAAGGAAGGAGGGAAGGAAGGAAGGAGAAGGAAGGAAAGAAGGAAAGAAGGAAAGAAAGGAAGGTGAAGGAAGGAAAGAAGTAAGGAAGGGAAACGAAAGGAAAGAAGGAAAGGAAGGAAGGAAAGAAGGAAGGAAAGAAAGAAAGAAAGGAAGGAAGGAAAGGAAGGAAGGAAAGGGAAGGAAAGGAGGGAAGGAAAGAAGGAAGGAGGGAAGGAAGGAAGGAGAAGGAAAGAAAGAAAGGAAGGGGAAGGAAGGAAAGAGAAGGAAGGAAGGAAAGAAGGAAAGAAAGGAAGGGGAAGAAAGGAAAGAAGTAAGGAAGGGAAAAGAAAGGAAAGAAGGAAAGGGAGGGGGCAGCGGTCATCTTTGTTTTTTAGCCAAGGGAGCCAGCATTGTCTGAAGACATTTACAAAGTCATGTAGGCAGCATGACTATACAACAAGGGAGCACAGAACACCGTTACCTTCCAATGAAGTGCTAGCTATTTATCTACTCACATGTGCATGTTTTTGAACCGCTAGTTGGGCAGGAGCTGGGGCTTGGAATGGGAACTCACCCCGTCATGCAGCGCTTGGGTCTTGAACCTGGGCTACAAGCTCAGAATCTTTAGCCACTGAGCCATCGGGCCCCTATCCTACCATAAGACAAAATAGTTTGGTCTCTTTACTAGCAAGAGGGGAAGGCATTTGCAAAGAAGTTACAAAACCAATACGAGTGAGTTATTGACCCAACTATCCTTTACTTTAATGCCTATTTCAAGAACTCAAACATTTAAGGAGACCTTAAACATATAGATCTACCCACCCACCCCATAGCTGGGTGGTGAAATTCAATTTTTCCCCTACCGGTGCTGTGGGGGTGGCTTGGTGGGGATCATGTGACTGACTGGGCGTGGCCAACTCTACGTCACTCATGGCCACCCACCAGGGGAGCACCTAGAAGGGGCAAGTAAGTGGCCGGAAGGGGTGAGTGGCAAGCGGGTTAGCGGGTCAGGGGGGCCAGCAGGCAGGTGTGGGCGTGGCCAGCCTGGGGTGGTTTTACCAATTCAGCGAACTGATTCAAATCGTCATTACTGGTTTTCCTGAACCAGTCTGAACCGGTCAAATTTCATCCCTGCGTAGTTGGCTTTTTTGATCTGAGATCACTTCAATCAATCTGTCCCAAGTCAAAGCCAAGCCGAGGTGGCGCAGTGGTTAGGGTGCAGTTCTGCAGGCCACTTTAGCTGACTGTGATCTGCAGTTCAGCGGTTCAAATCTCACCGGCTCAAGGTCGACTCAGCCTTCCATCCTTCTGAGGTGGGTGAAATGAGGACCCGGACTGTGGGGGCAAGTTGCTGACTCAATTTGCTAAACAATTTGTAAACCGCTTAGAGAGGGCTGAAAGCCCTATGAAGCGGTATATAAGTCTAATAAATAAATAAATAAATAAATAAAAGAGAAGGAAAAACTCTCCTGTAGTTTGAGGTCGGATTAAAACTACTTCTGCTTCTAAGAACCACAATGGAAAGATTCCTTGAGGCGAAGGCCCAGCCTTCTGCCTTAATTAACATTTAATTTCAGAAATAGAGCAATTTTTTTCCCCCTTGACATTCATTCCTTCCCGGTTAATTTTAATTCACGCCTCTCCTGATCCCTGGCTTTCCTTTCAGATAACAGTCTTACGCAAGCTACCTTAAAAAACTTTTTAAAAAAAATAAAATAATAACATCCAGCCTGACTAAGTCCACATCTGGCTTTTTTCCTCCCGCTTCAGACTTCCTCTGGCAGCCTCTGAAGAGCCTGCGCATCTGGGGATGTTTGAGAGCATACAAAGGAATTGCTAGAGCAAGCAGAAGTGGGGAACCTCTCCAGAAAGTGAAGATGTGCTCATAAAAACAGGGCGGAGGGGGGAGGACAAAGAAGTTGTGTACAACTCAAATCTCTTTGACCGAGGAGGGACGACAAGGAGAGAAGAGAAAGAGGGGAAGATGAAGGTGAACGTCTCTTTCAGGATGGTGGACTGCATTTTCAAAATCCTCCTGCTGCTGCTCTCCATTTTAAATCCAGCTTCTGCACCTCCGCCGCCCACCTTCAGGCTCTCGGAAGAGTTGGCGGGCAGGGAGCTCATCCCATCACCCATCATTAAGTTTCCAGGGGACGTTTCCCCCAAAACAGACAAAGAACTGGCATTTGTAAGTTGAGCTTCTTCTTGTTCTTGTTGTTGTTGTTGAAATAGTCTTGCAATGTTTGTGCAAGATGTGGCTCTGTATCAAAAGTTATAGAACAGATACCAAAAAGCAGACTGGAAGACTGACTGACCTCCTGGTCATAGAAAAGCTTTCTTTCTTTCTTTCTTTCTTTCTTTCTTTCTTTCTTTCTTTCTTTCTCTTTCTTTCTTTCTTTCTTTCTCTTTCTTTCTTTCCTTCCTTCTCTCCCAGTCTCCCTTCTTTCTCTCTCTCCCCCCTCTCTGTTTTTTTTCTTTCTTTCTTCTCTGCCACTCTCTCTTCTTTCTCTGTCTCTCTTTTCTCTTTCTCTCTCTCCCCTCTTTCTTTCTCTCTCTCTTTCTTTCCTTCCTTCTCTCCCTCTTCTCTCTCCTTCTCTCTTTTTTCTGTCTCTCTTTTCTCTTTCTCTCTCTCTCTTCCTTCTTTCTTTCTCCCTCTCTTCTCTTTCCTTCCTTCTCTCCCAGTCTCTTTTATTTCTCTCTCCTCTCTGTTTCTCTTTTTCTTTCTTCTCTCCCACTCTCTCTTCTTTCTCTGACTCTCTCTTCTCTCTTTCCTTCCTTCCTTCCTTTCTTCTCACCCTCTATCTTCTTTCTCTCTCTCCTCTCTCTCCCCCCTGATTTTTCTTTCTTCTCTCCCACTCTCTCTTCTTTCTCTCTCTTCTATCTTTCTCTCTTCCTTTTTTCTTTTTCTTTCTTTCTTTCTTTCTTTCTCTTTCTTTCTTTCTCTTTCTCTTTCTTTCTTTCCTTTCTTCTCTCCCAGTCTCTCTTCTTTCTCTCTCTCTCCCCCTCTCTGTGTTTTTTTTCTTTCTTTCTTCTCTGCCACTCTCTCTTCTTTCTCTCTCTCTCTTTTCTCTTTCTCTCTCTCCCCTCTTTCTTTCTCTCTCTCTTTTTTTCCTTCCTTCTCTCCCTCTTCTCTCTCCTTCTCTCTTTTTTCTGTCTCTCTTTTCTCTTTCTCTCTCTCTCTTCCTTCTTTCTCCCTCTCTTCTCTTTCCTTCCTTCTCTCCCAGTCTCTTTTATTTCTCTCTCCTCTCTGTTTCTCTTTTTCTTTCTTCTCTCCCACTCTCTCTTCTTTCTTTGTCTCTCTCTTCTCTCTTTCCTTCCTTCCTTCCTTTCTTCTCACCCTCTATCTTCTTTCTCTCTCTCCTCTCTCTCCCCCCCCTGATTTTTCTTTCTTCTCTCCCACTCTCTCTTCTTTTCTCTCTTCTGTCTTTCTCTCTTCCCTTTTTCTCTTTCTTTCTTTCTTTCTTTCTTTCTTTCTTTCTTTCTTTCTTTCTTTCTTTTGCCAAGTCAGAATGTATTTTTGAATACTCCAGAGTCAGAAATCTTCGGATTTCTGAGGCTTGAATAAACAAATCCGTTGAATAAACAATAAACAGATGACCTCCCATTTGCTTATAAGTTTTTGTATTTTTTTTCTTTTATATGTGTCTAAATTATAAGCTTTAAGAGTTGGGGCTTCCAACTTTCCTACTCTGTTTTTTGCTTAACATATGACTTATGCATGGTCAGAGAGGCCCCCTTAGTATTTAAAGCTTAATTTTTCAGCCAATTTACTAAGCTCAACTTTCCCCTTGAAAGGCAGTAATTGCCCCTTAGAGTTCTGCCAGGGTTATGTTTGTAGCAAACCTGTTGGAGGGGGGAGGTATAAAATGTTAGTTCTTATAATTATGATTCCTCCTCTGCCTGTTCAGTGATTCTTTTAAAGTTGAACTGCCTAGAAAACACGCCAGGAAGAACATGCGCCAGTGACTTGCAGAGTAATAGCTGAGAGTTTATCTATTCAGAGGTTTTCTATGGCTGCCCACTCACTCTGGGGTTCTTGGGTGGCTTGCAAAGAATTTAAAACAAAAACCCAATATAAAAAAAAGAATAAAAATAATAAACCCACAAACAAAGAGCCGTTTACTTTATGATATAAATTCCACTTTTTTCCCCCCGCTTGACCCTCATCATGATATAACACTGCAGCCAAACTGCAGAATTCAAATCCTAGTATCAATAAAGGAGAATATTTGTAGCTCAAGAAGAGTTTGTAGATGTTTATTACCCAAACTAGGTAATATGCTAGCAGTAATAATGTTGAAAGAGCACCAAGAGAGCACCAACACTCTCCTCCTCCTCCTCCCTTCTAGCACTGATGATGTTACCTAGTTGGGTAATGAAATGTCTGCAAGAAAACAAGCTTAGAGAGCAGCAAGGATGCTACAGTCTCCTCCTCCTCCTCCTCCTCCTCTTCTCTCACCCCCTTCTAGCACTGATGATGTTACCTAGTTGGGTCATGAAACATCTGCAAGAAAACAAGCTTAGAGAGCAGCAAGGATGCTTCAGTCTCCTCCTCCTCCTCCCTCAGCCCCTTCTAGCACTGATGATGTTACCTAGTTGGGTCATGAAACATCTGCAAGAAAACAACCAAGCTCAGAGAGCACCAAGGACCCCTCAGCCACCCTCCCTCCTCCTCCTCCTCCTCCTCCTCCTCCTCTTCCCTCACTCCCTTCTAGTCTTGATCTTGACATCAGTTTCAGAGATGGACAAATGATGACTTATTTAACCTGAAACATGAGGATCATTTCTGACTTGATTCTCGTCCGACCAATTAAGCCCAAGACAAAGGCAACTAGAGGCCTGACCTTTGCTTTGGGGCCATCATTTGAAAATGTTGTGTTGTTGTTGTTGTTGTTTTCTCAACAAGCGAGATAGAGAGGTAGACGTTTAAATTATTTCCTTTCTTTCCCTGTCCACTGCCCATCTTTTTCTTCTCTCCAAAAGCAATACCTCAACAAGTATTATGGATGTCCCAAAGACAATTGCAACCTGCTCGTCCTGAAGGACACTTTGAAGAACATGCAGAAGTTCTTCGGGCTTCCTCAGACTGGAGAACTGGACCAAAACACTATAGAGACCATGAAGAAACCCAGGTGTGGCAACCCAGATGTGGCCAATTATAATTTCTTCCCCCGGAAACCAAAATGGGAGAAAAACCTCATCACGTACAGGTAGGTACCAACTGGCACCCTATCTTCTGAAAATGATTACTCTAAGAAGGAAATCGTGGATAGAGCTGAGGTGGGGCAGTGGTTAAAGGCAGCACTGCAGGCTACTTCAGCTGACTGCAGTTCTGCAGTTCGGCTGTTCAAATCCCACCAGGCTCAGGGTTGACTCAGCCTTCCATCCTTCCGAGGTGGGTGAAATGAGGACCCGGGTAGGAAGGAGGGAGAGAAGGAGGGAGGGAAGCACAGAGGGAAGGAAGGAGGGAAGGAAGGAGAGAAGAAAGGAGAGAAGGAAGGAGGGAAGGAAGGAGAGAAGGAGAGAAGAAAGGAGGGAAGGAAGGAGGGAATGTAGGAGAGAAGGAAGGGGGGAAGGAAGGAGGAAAGGAAGGGGGAAAGGAAGGAGAGAAGGAGAAAAGAAAGGAGGGAAGGAAGGAAGGAGGGAAGGAAGGAGGGAAGGAGAGAAGGAGGGAAGGGGAGTAGGAGAGAAGAAACGAGGGAAGGAAAGAGGGAGGGAGGGAAGAAGAAGTAGGACCGTTGTAAGATAAGATGTTATGGGATGTTAAAAAAGCAATCTTCAAGTATATTGTCAACAGTAGGGAAAAATTGTGGCTACCAAATAGGTGCGAACTGGTAGGAACCCATCTCTGGATAACACCCAGAAACTTAAAACTGGCCACTTGTTCCACTCCGTCTCCATTGATAACCAAGGTCTGGATGTCTGATCTACTCCTTCTGTACTCCACTAGAAGCTGCTTGGTCTTATTGGTGTTAAGGACCAAGTTATTGTCTCCATGGTACATGTAGTTATTGATGGCTTGGTTGAGGTTGAAAGGGCTTCTTGAAGTTCCAGTATTTGTTTTCTCCACTGGCCTTATGCAATTAACCAATGGAATAGCTTGCCTTCAGATGTTGTGGATACTCCATCACCGAAGGAGGCTTTCAAAAAGAGTCCGGACAGCCATTTGTCTGAAATGATACAGGGGGTTGGACTAGAACAGTGTTTCTCAACCTTGGCAACTTGAAGATGTCCGGACTTCAACTCCCAGAATTCCCCAGCCAGCATTTGGGGAATTCTGGGAGTTGAAGTCCGGACATCTTCAAGTTGCCAAGGTTGAGAAACACTGGACTAGAAGACCTCCGGGGTCCCTTCCAACTCTCCTATTCTACGTTCTATAGACCAAAGGTCTTTCCACAAACTCTAGTGGAGTCAAGGGGTCCTCCGTGCTACAGAGGGACATCCTTCATCCTTCCACCAAATGTTCTTTAAGAAAAGAGCCATCTTCCTGTTTGAAAGCATCCTTCCAGAACGGTCGTTTTGCAGAGTGGAATGTCTCTCTTTTTGTTGTCGTTCTTGAAAGGGTAAAATAAAAAAATAAAAAGGCCAACCCTAAAACTTGCATTCCGTTGAACTCCATGGAAGGACACACCACAGGCTCCTGTGTGTCTGCCTTTCTCTCTTCTCAGAACTTTTGATTTTGGCACTTTGAACTGGGGATGATATTGTGTCTGCAGCTGGAAAGCGGAGCAGAAATTACAGGGTGGCTAGGACAGGAGATATTTGAAATGGCTTTTCGTAGACCGTGGGCTGCACAAGGTTCAGGCAGAAGAAATACACTTAAGAAAAAAAAGAAAGAAATTCCATCTCAGTTTCAGCCGGAGATTAGCGTTTGCAAGCGTCCTCCTTTTCTGCACCTCCTTCAGATGACTTGGCTGGCCAGGAATTAGCTGTGGAAGGAAAGCAAACTTGGCTAGCTGATTTGGGAGTAAATCCAATGTAACAAGAGTTGCGTACATAACACACAGCCAACAAAGGTTGGCCTTGCGAGGATTTCTCTTGCATTCGCTTGAAAAGAGGGTTCGATTTTAGGATGCATAAAGTTATTCCAAAGAAGACTGATCCAGCTTTGCAGATCCCAGTCAATCCAGGTATGATTCAGCAGATACATTTGCAAGCACAGGTATAGCAGGATTAGAAGTTGGCAAGAATGCAAATTCCTCCGCCCTTCCCTCCCTCCTTCCTAAAAAAGAAAGAGTGGTAAATGATTCCATTCACCATCAGAAGGTGTTTTTTTTTTTAAAAAAAAAAGAACAGAAGGAGGAGTGGGGGAGGGAGAAGGGGAAGGAGGAGAAGGGAAAAAAACAAGGAGAAAGAGGAGGGGAAGGGGAAGGAGACAAAGAAAGGGAGAAGGAGAAGAAGGAGAAGGAAGGGACAGGAGATGGAGACAAGGAGAAGAATGAAGGGAAATTGAGAAGGAGAAGGGAGATAGGAAAGGAGATAGAGAGGAGGAGGAAGGAGGGAGGGAAGAAGGAAGGAAGGAAGGAAAATGGAGACAGGAAGAAAGAGGAGAGTGAAGGGAAAGGAGACGGAGACAAGGAGAAAAAGAAGGAAGGGAAATTGAGAAGGAGAAGGGAGATAGGAAAGGAGATGGAGAGGAGGAGGAGGGAGGGAGGAAAATGGACAGACTTTCTCCTGTTTGGCTATGTTAGGGCGAGTTATTGAGAACCGTAATTCTGCAATAACAAAGGTTGAACCCAAGGGGGACAGATGAAATCATATCTACTGCCATCTAGTGGCTGTCCAGCTTTTGTGCATCCCAGAGGAGACAAGATCAGTCAGAGCTCTGTGTCTTCGCTGACAATCATCGTTCGCCATCCTTATTTTTGTCTTAAGAATTCTAGGCTACACCCCAGATCTGGATTCTGAAACGGTGGATGATGCGTTTGCCCAAGCCTTCAAAGTCTGGAGTGATGTCACACCGCTGGAATTCTCCCGGATTCATGATGGAGAGGCAGATATCATGATCAACTTTGGACGATGGGGTATGCACATCATAATACGGCGTTGCGGTTCCTACTCTGGTTTCCGGGTGGAGTTGAGGTGTTTGCGTTTCACCTGGGTTTTATACCCTGGTGAATAAGAAACCCAGTATAAAGGCCAACCGCCTCTAACAGGTGTGTGTTTCAAATGGCTCCAAATCAAACCTTGTTGTTGTGAAGTTGTGTATGACCCATCGTAACATTTCTCTAGGCCTTCCTGTCCTCTACCATCCTCTGGAGTCCATTTAAGCTCATGCCGGCTGATTCAGTGACTCCATCCAGCTACCTCATTCTCTGTCATCCCCTTCTTCTTTTGCCCTCCATTGTTCCCAGCATGAGGCTCTTCTCCAGGGAGTCCTTCCTTCTCATTAGGTGGCCAAAGTCTTTGAGTTTCCTCTTCAGGATCTGTCCTTCTAAAGAGCAGTCAGGGTTGATCTCCTCTAGGACTGACCGGTTGGATCACCTTGCAGTCCAAGGGACTCGTAGGAGTCTTCTTCAGCACCAGAGTACAAAGGGAGTCCCTCTCATTAGGTGGCCAAAGTCTTTGAGTTTCCTCTTCAGGAGCTGGCCTTCTAAAGAGTAGTCAGGGTTGATCTCCTCTAGGACTGACCACTTGGATGGCCTTGCAGTCCTTCTTCTTTTGCCCTCCATCTTTCCCAGCATGAGGCTCTTCTCCAGGGAGTCCTTCCTTCTCATTAGGTGGCCAAAGTCTTGGAGTTTCCTCTTCAGGATCTGGCCTTCTAAAGAGCAGTCAGGGTTGATCTCCTCTACGACTGCTCCTCCCATTGGAACATCCCATCTGTTCTTCACCGGAGCACTTAGTTGTAAAAAAGGACACCATCTTGTTTCCCCAGAGAGCAGCTACTCCCATCGGAAGTAGTAGTCATTTCTCTCTGGTGCTAAACCCAGATCAAGCCAACCCTTGTTGTTGTTGTTGTTAGTTGTGTCCGACCCATCGCGACCTCATCGACAACATTCCTCCAGGCCTTCCTGTCCTCTCCCATCCTCTGGAGTCCATTGAAGCTCATGCCGGCTGCTTCAGTGACTCCATCCAGCCACCTCATTCTCTGCCGTCCCCTTTCTTCTTTTGCCCTCCATCGTTCCCAGCATGAGGCTCTTCTCCAGGGAGTCATTCCTTCTCATTAGGTGGCCAAAGTACTTGAGTTTCCTCTTCAGGATCTGGCCTTCTGAAGAGCAGTCAGGGCTGATCTCCTCTAGGACTGACCGGTTGGATCGCCTTGCAGTCCAAGGGACTCGCAGGAGTCTTCATCCCTCACTCTGATGGAAGCCTCAGGATTTCACTCAACGGTTGAAATTAAATTGGCACTCCTTTAGTGAAGCCTGCTGGGAACAAAAACGGACACACACACACACCCTGCGTTTCCGGAGAACCTGTAGTAAAAAAAAATGCTTTAAAAGTACAAAAAAAAAGTTCCAAAGATCAGCTGTAGTATTTTTTTACTACCGGTTCGGGCAAATTGAGCCCGAGGTGGCGCAGTGGTTAGGGTGCAGTACTGCAGGCCACTTCAGCTGACTGTTATCTGCAGTTCAGCGGTTCAAATCTCACTGGCTCAAGGTTTACTCAGCCTTCCATCCTTCCGAGGTGGGTGAAATGAGGACCCAGACTGTGGGGGGCGATATGCTGACTCTGTAAACCGCTTAGAGAGAGCTGAAAGCCCTATGAAGCGGTATATAAGTCTAACTGCTATTGCTATTGCTAAATTGGCTCAAACCGGTAGCATTTCACCCCTGTTCCTCCCTCCAAAGATGTCTTAGATGCCAGGGTCTGATGCTGTTTTGCTTTTGTTCCTTCTTCTGCAGAGCATGGGGATGGGTATCCTTTTGATGGCAAGGATGGTCTTCTGGCCCATGCTTTTGCTCCTGGACCAGGGGTTGGAGGCGATTCTCATTTTGATGACGACGAATTTTGGACTTTGGGTGAAGGCCAAGGTAAGACAGCCGTTTTCGCTTCGGAGCCTCCTCAGGTGTCACTGGCTGCTGTGGATGTAGTTTTTGTGCTGCTGATGAATCCTCCGTCCTCTCCTTTCCCCAGTGGTCCGGGTGAAGTACGGCAACGCAGATGGGGAGTTTTGCAAATTCCCCTTCCTGTTTGGCGAGAAGGAATATAACAGCTGCACGGGTGCAGGGCGAAGCGATGGGTTCCTGTGGTGTTCGACCACCTACAACTTCGACACAGATGGCAAATATGGATTCTGCCCCCATGAATGTAAGTTGAAGGGTGGCTGTGGAGCTTTAAAGAGGCTGCTTTAATTGGTTAATGGCTTGTGGTCTTAAGGCAGGGTAGAAGCGAACCATTGAATCTTCTCAATAGCAATTGCAATAGCACTTAGACTGAGACACTCACTCACTCACTCACTCACTCGACGCCTCTTCACCCAACGTGGGTATAGGCGACTTCCATGGAAAGTTATGGCGATCCATGGAAGCTGTTTCGGCTGGATATACCCAAGGGGACGCCAGTCCCAAGGGTCGACAGAGCCCGATTGGTGGGAACAGGGGGCACCACGTGAAGGCCGGGTTGTCGTTTGATAGTTGAGAGGCTATATTTGGCGCATCAACTATCCTTGCCCCCCTTAGACTGAGATACCGCTTCACAGTACTTTGCAGCCCTCCCTAAGCGGTTTACAGAGGCAGCCTCTTCCCC
Source organism: Thamnophis sirtalis (assembly GCF_051295495.1). Classification (NCBI taxonomy): domain Eukaryota; kingdom Metazoa; phylum Chordata; class Lepidosauria; order Squamata; family Natricidae; genus Thamnophis; species Thamnophis sirtalis. Next base: position 45,258,767 of record NW_028261394.1, read on the forward strand.
CCAACAATCTGAGTCCTCATTTTATGCACCTCGGAAGGATGGAAGGCTGAGTCAACCTTGAGCCTGGTGAGATTGGAACTGCCAAATTTCAGGCAGCCAGCAGGCAGAAGAAGTAGCCTGCAGTGCTGCACTCTAACCAGTGCACCACCGTGGCTCTCACCCTTCATGTGTGCCAGTTTCCATGGGTTCATTTGATCCCTCAAGGGAGAAGGTCTCACCATTGGTCAGAGGTGATTAAAATAAAATAAAACCAGCATGGTGAGGTGGAGCTGCAAAACACCACTGAAATCAAAACCTCAGGGAAATGACGATGTGATACCGTGGTGCCTTCATGGCAACAGAGAGGTTGACCAAGCCAATGAGAGTCACGAGTGGGCAGGAAACCAGAATTCCTGCCAAGTAGAACCATGCAACTACAAACGCTGGTTTTATTACTGCAGCAATTTCTTCCAACGGGGCATTTATCGGATGCTCGGTTGCCATCAAAGAGAAACAATAGTAAGCAAATGTCAATTTTTCCTGAATGAAGACAAATATATGTATCCCAGGATAATGGTGCAGGGTCCAATGTGGGTCAGGCAGCAGAACCAGAGATGCAGACTTCCAAATTTTTGGATTCATGCTGGAGCCCATTCTCAGGAACTTCTCTCTTATCAGAATAGGGAAAGAGAGAGGGAGGGAGGGAGCGAGGGAGAGAGAGATGTTCCCTAGGTATGGACTCCAGCACGAGTCCAAAAGCTCAGAAGATCTGATCTTGGTGACTAACCGAGATTGGATACCCATTTAGGTGCCATATCTGGACTGATACACATTGTCTACCACACAGAGATTGATTGATTGGTTAGTTGCATCAGGATTCCAATGGATGCCTCATGAGTCTTGAGCCAAGCTTCAAAAGAAATCCAGTTATTTATTAGGAGCTTCATGTTGGCAGGTTCCCAAATGAAGCCAGCTCTGACCCCATGTAATTTACAGCCCCAATTATCACCCTGTTTCCCCCTCCCCCTCCCCGAGTGTGTCATCAATCACAATCCAACGGGGGCAATTTTATGAGTTGTAGAGATCACTCCCCTCCTCCAGCTGTAAGTAACCCTGGGATACAGCCTTGAGGGAGATAAGTCTGGAATGTGCACCTGTTTTTTGCTGCCCTGTTGTTTCATCGGTTTCCCATACCCCATTTTCTATGGCAACTCAAGAGCAGGCCAGGGATGATTTGCAAGTTGACAGGTTGGTTGGTTAAGTTAAGTTAAATTAAACTTATATGCCACTCATCAGCTTACAAGAAGTAAAAGTAACAAGATAAAACACGAAAACAATAAATATTAACCCCAAAGATACCGTACACCAGAGCAAGCCACGAGGACAATTTTCTATTAAAAATAGAGGGTTTTCTCCTCATTGCTGGGAACAAGGATTATGGTTTTTGTAATGAGTTTATACAATTAGATTGCAGCGAGGCTGGGCAGATATTTGCATTTCATGAAGAAAACTCCAGGGCTGGGATTTTGTCGGCAGATCGAGGGCTTTTGTGAGTGATGCCGTTTTTTCCCCCTCAGAATCCCTGAATAACAACAAACTCACAGATGGTCCTTGTTAGACAAATAGTGGCCTTGTTCACATTATTATTCCAAAACATTGTTTTGTAAAGGCTTGCCTAATAAATGCAGATGTTACGAGAGCAGACAAGAGCAAGTCTTCTAAATGTCAATTGTCAGAGTTTCTCTGACTCAAAAGTCCCCACTCACCACTGCATACAGTCTCTCTTCTCCAAGGTTGTAGGGATTTGATGAAGAAGACAGAAAACCCAAAACTACCTCAGGAAGTGCTCTTTTATGTGAAGCCTTTCTTCCCCCTCCCTCCCTCCATTCTCCTTCCTCCCTCCTTTCCTCTCTCTATTCTCCTTCCACCCGTCCTCTATTCTCTTCCCTCCCTCCCTCCCTCCATTCACATTCCCTCCTTCTCTCTCTCCCTCTATTCTCCTTCTTCCTTCCTATTTTGAATTCAAATTCAAAATAATAAATTCAAATTCAAATTCCCTCCCTCTATTCTTCTTCCACCCTTCCTCCCTCCCTCTCCCTCCCTCTCCCTCCATTCTCCTTCCTTCCTCCCCTTATTTCCTCCCTCCTTCTATTCTCCTCCCTCCCTCCCTCCCTCTATTCTTCTCCCTCCCTCTGTCCCTCTATTCTATTTCTTTTCTCCCTCCCTCTATTCTCCTCCCTCCTTCCCTCCCTCTCTCCTTCCTTCCTTTTTCTTTCTTTCTCTTTCTTTCTTTCTTTTTTCTATCTGTCTGTCTGTCTGTCTTTCTTTCTTTCTTTCTTTTTTCTATCTATCTGTCTGTCTTTCTTTCTTTCTTCTCTCTCTCTTCTTTCTGTTTTTCCCCACCATGGCTAATTCTCATGAATGAGGGCGTCATTATCACTCATAATGTATTACCGGTTACCATTCTATTTTCTCAGCTTTTACTCTTTGATTTCCATTCGTGGGAAGGCAGGATTTAAGGACCATCAATCGCATATCAAAACAAATCCGTGCGTCCCAATATTTCCCCAACCTCCCTCTTACTTTTGATGTAGCTCTTGAGAAATGGGTATAATAAAAGCCATGGAAACGGCAGCAGGGCTGAATGTAAATGTGGATATTTTGATGTTATTGGCAGAAAGAAAAACAAGCCCTATCTCTCTGCAAATCTTATAAATACATGCATCCCGGAGAAAGTGTTTTGTCTTGAAATTCCCCAGGAAGGAAGGACCCTTACTTAATCCATACTCTTCTTTCCTTGCCTATTTGGTTTCACATCTTGCCGCTTTGTGGCGATCTGCCCTTTGTGCGCATTGCTTTAGAACAGAGGTCAGCAACCTTAAACACTCAAAGAGACACAAAGGTCCTAATCAGAAGCGCCCCTCCCCCCAATTCAATTCTGGAGCAGACCGGAAGTCTGGTTCCCCCACCATAGAGTCTTCTCCTAGCACAGCATCCTCTACCTGTCCTAATTGAAAGTCTTATCAATTGTGGAGACAACCGGCAAAAGGGAGCGACAGCAGTTGGATGAAAGAGCCGCATGCGGCTCCGGAGCTAGAGACTGCTGACCCTTGCTTTAGAGTCTCCTCCTAGCATGGTGTCCTTTTTCCTCTGCTGACTGGAAGTCCAGTTCTCCCACCATAGAGCCTTCCCCTAGCGCGGCATCCTCTACCTGTCCTAATCAAAAGCCCTATCAATTGTGGAGCCGACCAGCAAAAGGGAGCCACAGCAGATGGATGAAAGAGAGCCACATGCAGCTCCGGAGCCGCAAATTGCTGACCCCTGCTTTAGAACTAAACTTGGAAATGCTTGTTAAGCAGGGAAAGAAGAAAGACAGAAGACTTTCCTTTCTCGGATCCATATTTCGGGGAACCTCCCAAAACCTCGCTGCCCCTTGGGAATGGTGACATAGGAAAATTCTGCGAACAAACTTTGGGACCCTCTGTCCATTGGGAATTGGGATCCTGCCTTCCAGCATCGTTCCCCATTGAATAGATTCTCCTTTTAATTATTGCTACTCCAGCGTTAAGAGTTGTTTCTGCTATCAAAGCTGCAGAAGCTGTTAAAGAATATTACAGCAAAAGCAAAGGCTTTGGAAACTTTTGGTGGCTGTGCTCACCAAACAGGGGGGAAAAAGAAACAGCCTTCTTTGGGCATGGAGACAATGATTATTTCCAGCAACACGACATTAAGTTTCCATACTGGTTTTCTCTTCTCCTAAATTGTTGGTGGTTAAGCTAATAAGATATGTTGTTAAAAGGCCAAACCTGGCTGAGTTTATAGCCCAAAGCTGCTTCCCTAAGCAAATGAATATGCCTGCCTTAGCAGCCTCCGTTCCCTTTGCGTTCTCCAAAAGAAAAGCTGTTTTAAAGGAAGTCTTGGAACTCCGATGCTGGCTACATTCAGACATGCATTTTAACTAGCATTGCTAGCAGGGTCTTCTTAACAAACGAGAAACTTGAGAGACCGCCTGCTGCCAATTACCTCCCACAGACCCATTAGATCTCACAGGGTCGGCCTCCTCTGGGTGCCATCTACCAGCCAATGCCACCTGGCTATTACCTGGGGGAGGGCCTTCTCTGTGGCAGCTCCGGCCCTCTGGAATGAACTCCCCGCAGGGATTCGGACCCTCACCTCTCTCCAGGCCTTCCGAAAAGCCGTCAAAACCTGGCTTTGCTGGCAGGCCTGGGGGTGATGAGTTCCCTCCCCTCTCGACCTGTGTGGTTGTGCGACTGTTGTCTACTTTTATTATTTGTATTTTGTCTTTTTATGTTCCCCTTTTTCCCCCTTGAATTGTTCGCCGCCCTGAGTCCTCCCGGAGAAGGGTGGCATACAAATAATAAAATACAAATACAAATACAAACATGGCTGGAAGGCTGAGGAAACCCATTCTCAAATCACTAGCAATCCAGAAAAGTCAATGAGTGACATTTGATGCAACCTAACAAGCCACAACAAGTTGTGGTGGGTGGATGTAACTCTCCTGACCTAGGCTTCCCCAAAAAGCATGAAGCAGAGAGTCTTGGTCCCAACAAAACCACTTTTATTAAATGAATGTGAATTCCTCTCATTCACATTCAGCCAAGGCCTGGCAAACAGTCTTTCAAAGGTGAATTTATGACCACCGACCTTATCTAGCTTGGAAAGCTGCCATGTAAATCTTTTCCAAACGCAGTGCTGTGCAAGGAAAGACTTGGCACAGAGTCTCTTGAGATTCACGGACAGATCTTCACACTCCTGAAACAAATGAACGAACAAACGAACAAATGAATTGTTTCCTGAAAAAGCCCCCTCCCCTTTCACTCCTCTGTTATTTCCCTTTGGGGGGGGGCATTCATCATCCACCTGTGTCCTTACTCCCAAGGTAACCCCTGTTCTTTAGCTGTTCCCTTCATTTGGCAACTCTCTGCATGCGCACACTGGGAACAGGCTCCAGCTGTTCCTCTGCCTCACAGCTGTCTAGCTCCTGATAATTGTCAGACGTCCTTGGCCCCCTCTCTGCCTCTGATGCAGAGCCCTCATCAGAGCCTTCCCCAGACTCCAGGACTGGCCCATGTTCCTCCCTAACCTCCCCACTGTCCGATTCTGCTGCCAGCTCCGCTAGCTACTGGTGGGCCACAACAGTAACACAATTAGCTTCAACTTTTTTGGGGGGAAAACAGGCCTTGTAAAAGTTACAGGCTGGATATTAATTAGCGTTTGTGTTTTTCAACCTTGGCAATTTTAAGACCTGTGGACTTCAACGCCCAGAAGTTCTCGATAGTTTATATGAGTTCTTACTACCGTCCTTCCTACTGTTGTTAACACTTCCAAAAACTTTTAAACATTCTTTATTGAGAGAGAGAGAAAAGAAAGGGGGAAAAAATCCCTTCCATATTTCGCTTTGCGTATCTGGCTGCCAACTTGGAAAGATGCCGCCAAGGTTTTAATTCTGCACCTCTTACCCTGCAGCTCTTTTCACCATGGGTGGAAACTCCGATGGGAAGCCGTGCAAATTCCCCTTCCTGTTTGAGGGAAGATCCTTTGACAGCTGCACCACAGAAGGAAGACAAGATGGGTATAGATGGTGCAGCACTACCGAAGATTACGACCGGGATAAGAAATTTGGATTTTGTCCAGAGACAGGTAAGAAGATATTTGCTACAATTGGCAAAGGTTTGTTCGGAGGAAAAACCATTTAAACCATCGGGTTCAAAAGCCCGATTGGGCTTCTTATCCAGGGAGGTCTTATTTTCAGGGAAACAGAGTTTTAGAGTAGAACTTCTGGACCATGAACAAATCAGGTTCTGATGAAAAAAAATCACAAATTTGTTTTTTTTCCCCCTTGGCCGATTTCCCCTTCTGCACCGCTTTTTTTTGCAAGCGCCAAATTTCCAAAATTAGGTTCAGGTCACGACAAAATCAGTGTGCGACCAAAGTTATGGAATGAATTATGGATGTAACCAGAGCTTCTTCTGTACTACCCTGTTTTCCTGAAAATAAAATCTTCCTGGATAATAATTGGGCTTTTGAGCACATGCGCTAAAATAAGCCCTCCCCTGAAAATAAGCCCTCCCCAAAAATATTGCAACAGAGCAGCAGCCATGAGGTAACCACTCTCAATGCCTCCTGCACCTCAAAAATAATAAGACCTCCCTGAAAATAGGGCCCAGTGCTTATTTTGGGGGGGTCAAATTAAATAAGATCCTATCTTATTTTCGAGGAAACACGGTACCTTTTCTTTGGTGTCATCAGACACAAATTACAGGCTTCCAGAAATCAAAGCGATAATTCATAATAATTACAACAAAACTTCTAAATGACAAAGTAAGAATTTGGTGGTATGCTATTAACTGTTCCTGCTTCTATTGGTTTATAAAGAGGGCAGAGAAGAGCAACAAAGGGGATTAGGGGACTGGAGGCTAAAACATTTGAAGGAACAGTTGCAGGAACTGGGTATGTCTAATTTAATGAAAAGAAGGACTAGGGGAGACATGATAGCAGCCTTCCAATATCTCAGGGGTTGCCCCAAAGAACAGGGAGTCAAGCTATTCTCCAAGGCACCTGAGGACAGGACAAGAAGCAATGAGTGGAAACTAATCAAGGAGAGAAGCAACTTAGAACTGAGGAGAAATTTCCTGACAGTGAGAACAATTAATCAGTGGAACGACTTGCCTCCAGAAGTTGTGAATGCCCCAACACTGGAAGTCTTTAAGAAGATGTTGGATAACCATTTGTTTAAAGTGGTGTAGGGTTTCCTGCTTAAGCAGGGGGTTGGATTAGAAGACCTCCAAGGTCCCTTCCAGCTCTGTTATTCTAATTCTTTTTTTTCCCTCAATGCAGCAATGTCTACCGTGGGTGGAAATTCTGAAGGACATCCGTGTGTTTTTCCTTTTATATTCCTTGGGAATACGTATGATTCTTGTACCACTTCGGGACGGCAAGATGGGAAGATGTGGTGCTCCACCACTAGTAACTATGATGAAGATCGCAAATGGGGATTTTGTCCGGATGCAGGTAGAGATTTTTCTCCTCCTCTTCCTTCTCCTTATAAATGTGACAGCATTACTTCCAGTTCTCCAAAGTATCAAAAAACAAGGAATACATCACGTTTTTTTTCCTTGTTCAAAGGTTTTATTTCTTTTAAAACAAACATTTCATCATTCCTCAATCAGTAAGACATCGAAGTACAATTTTTTGTGTGTCAAAATAGTTCTAGTTTACCACCAAGTTCTTGTCTAGCCTAATGTATACCCCTCCCTCCCTCCACCCTCCACCCCAACCCCCCTCCTCCTTCCACCCACCCACCCCCCCACTTCCCAGAACCCGTACACGGTATGGATTTTTAACAAACACAGTCTAAAATCTATTGAGAAAAAAGAAATAAAGAAATTAATGACATTCTACATTGACCTTAGCTTCTTCTTGCTGAGCTAACTTTAAACAATTTAAATCATTTCTGATCTTAAGCATAGGCTAACTGGAATTTCTTGGTCCCGTATTTATTTTGTATATAGTCAATCCATTTTTTCCAGTCTCGTTTATATCTCTCATTTGAGTGATCTTTAAGATATGCCGATATTTTAGCCATCTCGGCTAAGCTTGTAACTTTCAATGTCCATTCTTGGATTGTAGGCAAGTCTTCCTTCTTCCAGTATTGCGCCACCAACAGTCTTGCTGCCGTTATTAGGTGCAGAATCAAGTTAGTCTCTACCACGATTTTAATGGACCAAAATAAAGGTCAAAGAATTTTTTTAAAAAACCTAGTTCTTACAAAACAGCTCACTCTTGTGCCATTTTCTATGTTTTCTTCTGTTTCAAAGCTAGCAAAATAGGCTAAAGTTTTAGATTCCATCTCAAGATGTCCTTTGTGAATCAAAACATTTCTCTTACAAGCTTCCCTCATTCTCAGAAGTACAACTGAGATCATCAAATGTCCACAAATGATTGCAAAACCCCACCCACCCTCAAAACACCCTAAGAAACTCACAAATGAGTCAGTTGTGAAGTTAACTGTAAATCATTCCTTCTCACAAAGTTTCCCAACAGCTGGATCAGGCATGTTTGAACATGGCTGAAAAGTAGAGTTCAGATACCACATGCCTTTTGTCTTCGTAGCTAATTTGGATTTTACAGTACTCTTGAATATTTCACGAGGTGGCGCAGGGGGTAGAGTGCAGTACTGCAGGCCATTTCAGTTGACTGCTAGTTCAGCAGTTCAGCAGTTCAAATCTCACTGGCTCAGGGTTGACTCAGCCTTCCATCCTTCCAAAGTGGGTAAAATGAGGACCCAGATTGTGGGGGCGATATGCCGACTCTGTAAACCGCTTAGAGAGAGCTGAAAGCCCTATGAAGCGGTATATAAGTCTAACTGCTATTGCTAACTGCCATTTATACACCTCTAAGTCTTGGTTTCTGACTTCGTACAAGTGACACCAACTATGGTTTAGCAGCAAAACATGGCTTAACATACGAGTTGTTTGGGGGTTACAGCCTTTTTGGGGGGGGCTTAGGTGGGCTTGGTTGAAAATGAACCAAAAAGCACGAAGCAGAATCCTGGTCCTGACAAAACCCCTTTTATTAAATGAATGTGGCTTCTCCTCATTCACATTCAGCAAGTCTTTCAAAGGTGAATTTATGACCACAGACCTTATCTATCTTGGAAAGCTGCCATTTAAGTATTTTCCAAATGAGGTGCTGTGCAAGGAAAGACTGGGCACAGAGTCTCTGAGATTCACGGACAGATCTTCACACTCCTGAAACAAATCTTTGCCATTATTTATTATTTATTTATTGAATTTATAGGCCGCCCAATCCCGAAGGACTCTGGGCGGCTTACAAAGAAAAAGAAAAAAAGAAAATAAAAATAAAAAGAATAGTTTAAAATTCACAACACACATTCCATCTGATCGGGGCTGGACCTTAACCATAGGTCAACAGCCCCAGGCCTGCCGGAACAGCCAGGTTTTAACAGCTTTCCTGAAGGCCATGAGAGTGGGTAAGGTCCGGACCTCTGGAGGGGTAGCTGATTCCACAGGGTCGGAGCAGCCACAGAGAAGGCCCTCCTCCGGGGGCCCGCCAGCCGACACTGTCAGGCTGATGGCATCCCAAGGAGGCCCAATCTCTTGTTGCCTCTGGGCATCCCATTTTCAGTCTCAGCATCCCGTTTTTTGCCTCTGTGTGCCCCATTTTCGGTCTTTGCGTCCCTGATTTTCTGCCTATTCCGATCCCCGCTGCCTGGAATGGGCGGAAAATGGGACACATGGAGGAAGCAATAGGCTATGGCAATCCCTGCAGCCTGAAACAGCTGATTGTTGGGAGGCTAATCCAACCGACAATCAGCTGCTTGGGCTAATCAGGCTGTGCTGAAACTGAAAGTAAAATGGGCTGTTTGCTGTTTGCTGCAAGGAGGCAAATTGCTGGGAGGCAGAAGCAGATTTCCCCCACCTCCTTGTTTTCCTTCCCAAAAGCTAGGTGCGTCTTATACTTCAGAGTGTCTTATACTCTGAAAAATAAGGTATGTCCTTTTCTTTAATGGTTACATCTTCTGTCTTCGATGCCTTCAAAGCCCCAGAAACTGCTCTTGTAAAATGGTTAGATTGACTTCACAAAGAGAGGCGTATGGACAATGTCCATCAAACAGCCTTAAAAAGCTTATTTGTTTTCTTCCAGGGTACAGTCTGTTCTTGGTTGCTGCTCATGAATTTGGCCACGCAATGGGACTCGAACATTCTGAAGATCCTGGCGCACTGATGGCCCCCATCTACACCTATACCAAGCACTTCCGCCTTTCTCAAGATGACATTCAAGGGATCCAGGAACTTTATGGTGAAGTTTCCAGTTGGTTCAAACCTATCTGAAACATTTGAGTCCATACCCTTATTAATCTTGGGGTTCAAGCTTTTCCAGGGGAACCTAAAATAGTGGAATCATCGTGGTGAACCATTTGAAGAAAAGCAGATGCCCCGTTCATGTTCTTTCCCCCCTTCTATGTTATCTAATGCTATTTTTATTTTTTTGTATTACCAGGGGAAAAAAGCAGAACAAGGATTCTTGACATTGCTTCTCCTTCTGATTTCTAGGCTTAAAAGCAGATCGTCCAGATCACTGATGACTTTTTTTAAAAAACCAATTTGGTTGTATTTTAGTACAATGACAATAAAGATCATACTTATACTTTTTCTTGATTTGTAGGAGGTTCGATTGATGTTGGACCAGGACCAAAGCCGACCCTTGGACCTGTCACTCCTGAACTTTGTGGCCAAGATCTTGTCTTTGATGCCGTGGCTCAAATGAGGGGCGAGATCTTTTTCTTCAAAGACAGGTGAGTTGGGGGACAGAGAAGGATCTATTCCAGTGATGGAATAATGCAATGCAAACCGTAATCCAATGTATGCGCAACACCACTACCACCCGCGCATGGCTCACCCCACTGTGCATGATCTCCGCACTCCCCCCAACCCCCAGTCATGCTCACATGACCCCCCCCATGACCCCCTCCCCAAATGGGCTGCAGGGGGGGCACCTGCCCCTGCACTCCCCTCTGCATGCACAGTTGAGACCCAAAATTCAGCCGCCCAGCAACAGGCGCGTGCACCTGTCCTGTGGAGTTGAGCTGGGGTGACAGCTCATGTGCCCGCAGAGAAGGTTCTGCAGACCACCTGTGGCAAACGTGCCACAAGTTCGCCATCACGGACAGTGGTGGGATTCAAAACATTTTACTACTGGTTCTGTGGGCATGGCTTGGTGGGCGTGGCAGGGGAAAGGATACTGTAAAATCTCCATTCCCACCTGCACTCCAGGGGAAGGATACTGCAAAATATCTGCTGAACAAAACTCCACATTGGGGACAGGAAAGGCAACCAGCCATTCAAACACTCTGCTAACGTTTGCTGCTCCATTCAGGTGTCCAGGCTCCAACCTGCAAGGGATTATGGGGTCTTTAAATGAAGATGACTGTCAGCGTTCCAGGTATCAAGTAGAATTAAATCAGAGTCCAAGGCAAAACGATCCTTAAAGTTCCAATTGAATAAAGCAGACATCTTAGCACATCTGTGTTAATCACAATATTGGAAATGACATCAGAATCCCACCCAGTTAAAAGTTCATGATCTTGTCCCCACACCCACAATCCATCACATGGTCCAATCTTCTTCTTCCACGCTGGCATCCACACCCAGCTGCTTCTGGTCAGGTGTGAAAGTACGGAGACAAAAGATGACCTTGAGCTTCTAGAAAAGAATGATAACAATACATTCCACAATCCTACTCCTGTCTATTCCCCCCTCCCATCAACTATACTAATGAAACAGCATAATGAAATAAGAGAAAGTGTGGCAGGCCAAAATTCTAAAAGGAATATCATTGCAGGCCTGACAATGGCGAGTTTAATTTTGGATTCAAGGCGGTGTAATAACACGCACAGTGAAAAAAGTCCTTACAAATAACAACCAAGTTTAACATGTGAGAATCGGACGGACGTGTTGCAAATGACAACTGAGCTTGTGTCCCTGTTACAAGCTATAAAGCTGGGTGGGTTGGTTTGTTGCCCTACACTAAGGTGACCAGACGTCCCGCTTTTGGCGGGACACACCCGCCTTCCAACGCATTTTCCCGCGTCCCGCCCGCCTTTTTAAAAGGCACGCTTTTTTTGGCGCTCGCAGCTCCCGCCCATCAGCTGCTAGCTTGCTGGGCTGGCTCATCGTTCTGTTCTCTATCCTACCAGATGAGCCAACCCAGCAAGCTAGCAGCTGATGGGCGGGAGCTGCGAGCGCCAAAAAAAGCGTGCTTTTAGCCTTTTACCTACTAATAAGGTGACCAGACGTCCCGCTTTTGGCGGGACACACCCGCCTTCCAACGCATTTTCCCGCGTCCCGCCCGCCTTTTTAAAAGGCACGCTTTTTTTGGCGCTCGCAGCTCCCGCCCATCAGCTGCTAGCTTGCTGGGCTGGCTCATCGTTCTGTTCTCTATCCTACCAGATGAGCCAACCCAGCAAGCTAGCAGCTGATGGGCGGGAGCTGCGAGCGCCAAAAAAAGCGTGCTTTTAGCCTTTTACCTACTAACTACCTACAAATTTAAGCCAGCCCAGCCTCCCGCTCACTGATTGGATTGGCCTGGACTCCAGCCAATCAGTGAGCTGGCTGGGATGGGAAATTTTCAGCACGCTTGCTCGAGTTTCCATTTCCTTTCTACAAAAGACGAAAGAGGTTGCAGCTGCGCTGACTGGTGAGTAATCTAATTCTAATCGAATTTTCCGCTCGCCGCGGCAGGAGGAGAGGGTGGGGGCAGCTGCAGCCGCCCGCGGCAGAGAAGTTCCATGCGGTGCAGGGGCTCCCGCCGCCTGGCAGAAGCCCCTGAACCGCGTGCGGGCGGCTGCCCCCTCCTCCTCCCTGTCCTCCTGCGGCCGCGAGGAGTAGTCCGTTCGTGCAGAAATTGCCCGCCCTGGCTGAGTGAATTGGGATCACCTGTGGCCGCGAGGAATACTCCGTTTGTGCAGGAGTCCTCGCGGCCGCAGGCGATCCCAATTGAATTCACTCTGTGCGGGCGGCTCGGCTGCCCCCCCCTCCTCCCTCTCCTGCGGCCGCGAGGAGTAGTCCGTTCGTGCAGAAATTGCCCGCCCCGGCTGAGTGAATTGGGATCGCCTGCGGCCGCGAGGAATACTCCGTTCGTGCAGGAGTCGGGCGGCTCAGCTGCCCCCTCCTCCTCCCTCTCCTGCGGCCGCGAGGAGTAGTCCGTTCGTGCAGAGATTGCCCGCCCTGGCTGAGTGAATTGGGATCGCCTGCGGCCGCGAGGAATACTCCGTTCGTGCAGGAGTCGGGCGGCTCAGCTGCCCCCTCCTCCTCCCTCTCCTGCGGCCGCGAGGAGTAGTCCGTTCGTGCAGAGATTGCCCGCCCTGGCTGAATGAATTGGGATCGCCTGCGGCCGCGAGGAATACTCCGTTCGTGCAGGAGTCGGGCGGCTCAGCTGCCCCCTCCTCCTCCCTCTCCTGCGGCCGCGAGGAGTAGTCCGTTCGTGCAGAGATTGCCCGCCCTGGCTGAGTGAATTGGGATCGCCTGCGGCCGCGAGGAATACTCCGTTCGTGCAGGAGTCCTCGCGGCCGCAGGCGATCCCAATTGAATTCACTCTGTGCGGGCGGCTCGGCTGCCCCCTCCGCCTCCGCCTCCCTCTCCTGCGGCCGCGAGGAGTAGTCCATTCGTGCAGAAATTGCCCGCCCCGGCTGAGTGAATTGGGATCGCCTGCAGCCGTGAGGAATCCATTTGTGCAGGGGTCCTCGCGGCCGCAGGCGATCCCAATTAAATTCACTCTGTGCGGGCGGCAGGAGCTGCGCCCACGAGGAGCTGCCTCTTCGTGGAGAAAAAAGGAAAGGGCGACGGCTCCAGGACACAGCCACCCGTGGGAGGAAGGAGCTGCAGCCGAAGGGAGAGACGCTCGCCCCCGTGTTCAGCAAAGCAAGCCCGCTGGCGGCGCCTGTGCTGTGGTGGGAAGGGAGCGAACTGCGGGTCCCCCCCCTGCCGCCGCCGCCTTCTTTACCTCTGCCTCTTCCAGAGCCCGGGGTGGCTGTCAGGGCGCTGAAAGGAAGGAGCTGCAGCCGAAGGGAGAGACGCTCCCCCCCGTGTTCAGCAAAGCAAGCCCGCTGGCGGCGCCTGTGCTGTGGTGGGAAGCGAACTGCGGGTCCCCCCCCTGCCGCCGCCGCCTTCTTTACCTCTGCCTCTTCCAGAGCCCGGGGTGGCTGTCAGGGCGCTGACGGTGGAGCGGACGCGGCCAGTTTGTTACTGCTTCCAGGATCGAGACGGATGAGGGAAGCGGCGGTGGCTGGCCCCAACAACAACACGGTGCGGTGGGAAGCGAGTCTGCAAGGCTTGGTTGCTTCCCATCCAGAGGTGGCGGCAAGAGCAGCACGTTGTTGTTGTTGGGGCTAGCTAGCTTCTCGTCCATGGCTGGACCTTCCGTTCTTCCTCCGCACCTCGTTACAGTCGCTGCTGACGTCCGCCGCCACCGCTTCCCTCGTCCGTCTCGATTGCTGGAAGCAGTAACAAACGGCGCATCTGCTCCGCTGTCAGCCACCCCGGGCTCTGGAAGAGGCAGAGGTAAAGAAGGCGGCGGCGGCAGGGGGGGACCCGCAGTTCGCTTCCCACCACAGCACAGGCGCCGCCAGCGGGCTTGCTTTGTTGAACACGGGGGGGAGCGTCTCTCCCTTCGGCTGCAGCTCCTTCCTTTCAGCGCCCTGACAGCCACCCCGGGCTCTGGAAGAGGCAGAGGTAAAGAAGGCGGCGGCGGCAGGGGGGGACCCGCAGTTCGCTTCCCACCACAGCACAGGCGCCGCCAGCGGGCTTGCTTTGCTGAACACGGGGGCGAGCGTCTCTCCCTTCGGCTGCAGCTCCTTCCTTTCAGCGCCTTGACAGCCACCCCAACCGGCGGCTACCGGGCCTCGCTGGAGTCAATTGCAAAACTGCGTTCAGCACTTTGAGGACCTGAGGCATCTTGGGAAATGTAGTTCCCTATCAGAAAGAATGGAGTAGCTGCGAATTTATAACAACATAATATAACTTGGTGCTTCGCAGGTTACGAAAATCTCGTTTGATTTGCACACTGTTTTTTAAAAGTTAGATAAAGAAATTATGCTGTGAAAGCGACTAGATAGCCCCCCTCCCCTTCCTGTGTGTGAGAAAGGGAAGGAGAGGAAGGAAGGAGGGAGGGGGGAGGAAAAGAAGAAGGGAGGGGGGGAGAAGATGGAAGGAGAAAAGATGGATGGAAGGAGAAAGAATGGAAGGAGAAGGAGGAAGATGGAAGAAGAAAGGAAGAAAAAGAAGAAGGGAGGGAGAAGGAAGGAGGTAGGAAGAAAAGGGGAAGAGAGGGAAAGAGCAGAAAGACAAAGAGGATGAAGTTGATAGGCAAGAGGAAGGGGGAAGGAAGGGAAAAAAGAGGGAGAGAGGAAAGAAGAAAGGATGGAACTAGAAATGAAAGAAGGGAAGGAGGGAGGAAAGGGGAAGACAGGGAAAGAGCAGAAAGACAGAGAAGGTGAAGGTAGATAGGCAGAAGGAAGGAAGAAGCAAGAAATAGGAAAGGAGGGAAGGAGAAAGGAACAAAAGCAAAGAGGAAGGGAGAAATGGAAGGAGCAGAAAGACAGAGAAGGTAGATAGGCAAAAGAAATGAAGCTGAAAGAATGGAAGGAGGAAGGAAGAGAAAAAAGGAAGAAGGGAGTGAGTGAGGAAAGGAGATGATGGAAGGAGAAAGGAAGGAAGAGAGGGAAAGAGCAGAAGATGGATATGTTGGCATGAAAGGGATCCGGGCACAATCTCACCTGTTCCAAGTAAAGTTGCCTTTTGCAATTGGCTACCGGTAATCCTCGACTTACGACCAGGATTGATCCCCCAATTTCTGTTGCTAAGGGAGACGTTTGTTAAATGATTTTTGCCTCATTTTGCGACCTTTTATTGCCACGTTAAGTGAATCATGGTGGTTGTTAAGCCAGGAACATGGCTGTTTAGTGACCAAAATTACAATGGCATTGAAAAAAGTGACTGATGACAATTTTTCACACTTAGTGACCATTTTCACACTTAGCGACCGTTGTGGCATCCTCATGGTTACGCGATCAAAATGTTGATGTTTGGCAACAGATTCGTATTTCTGATGATAGTTTGAAATGGTGACAGTATAAATTATTGCTGGTGTAATACTTAACAATGGTTTTTAAGGATTTCTTTTATTTATAGAATACCTTTTTTATTATTTTGGGGGGATTTTTACTTTTAAATTGTTTATAAAATGTATTTACTACAAGAAATGTTCCTTTTTGCAAATGTGATCTTTGCAAATCTTTGTGATGCAATATGTTCAGACCAGGTTTATGTGTCTCAAAGTGGCTGCTATTCTATGGGCAGGCCAGGTTGGTGCAAGGCAGCTTTGCCAGATTTGGTGTGTTTCACCCTCATTGAATTTTATATCGTATAAAGAATGGAAGGAGGAAGGAAGAGAAAAAAGGAGGAAGGGAGTGAGTGAGGAAAGAAGAGGATGGAAGGAGGGAGGAAGGAAGGAAGAGAGGGAAAGAGCAGAAGACAGATAAGGTGAAGGTAGATAAGCAAGAGGAATGAAGGAAGAAGTGAGGAGTCTCGAGGAGGGGGAAAACATTTAGTGACCAAAGTTACAATGGCATTGAAAAAAGTGACTGATGACCATTTTTCACACTTAGCGACCGTTGCGACCATTTTTCACACTTAGCGACCGTTGCAGCATCCTCATGGTCACGTGATCAAAATTTTGTTTGGCAACAGATTCGTATTTATTCTGGTTTCAGTGTCCTGGGGTGACCTTTTGACAAAAAAAGTTTTTTTAATCAAGCCCCCCCCCCCCCCCCGGTCAAGGGTGTCCCTCTTTTCCAATCTGAAAATCTGGTCACCTTACCCTACACACAACCAGAGAGCCAGCTCTCGTTTAAAAACGGGGTGAAGAAAAGACAGATAATCCAGCTCAAAAGACTAATCTGACAAGCATTTTGCTCAACGTTATCAAAGGGCAACCTTGTCTGACTTATTATACGGCATTCCCAGACTTAAAGAAAGGGACTGCTCACCAGAGATGGTGGGAGGGAGGAAAGAAGATTACACAATAACATTTTTATTAACATCCTGTCCCATAATTTCCTACATACTGCCGCTGAAATCAAACCGGAGTTAAAGTTGTTGTGTTTTTCCCCCCCTCCCCAATATTCATAAATCGAAAGAGGATATCGGCTCAACAGCTTCCAAATTGCTCCTTTCATCCCCCTGATGAACAGTTTTAATGTTCCCGGGTTTCATTTACAGCCAAGCTGTTTTGATCGATGATTATTAGATTTGATCTCTTCTTTTTTTAAAAAAAACTTGCTGCGATCATAATCACCCGGAGTAATGGAATCCAATACAAAAGGCTGGCTTTTGCCGAATGCGTATCCATCTGTTCGGCGTGCCGCACAAGAGAAGGCTGAAAGAGTTCTAAGTGCCTTGTAAATCAGTTTATTTGCTAGGATAATTGAAGCAGCCGCTATTTCGTCCCCTCTTGCTTGATTTTATTTCATTGACTTATTTTCGTTCTTTGCTAAGAATTGATTCCGAGCGCTGGAGAAAATTGTTATGAATGGCAAAACGTCTGGGCATCACACGGTAAAAAGATTTCATGGGGCAACTTCCACCAATAAAAGATTGATGCACCGAATAATAACAGAGGCCCCTATCGTTTAATGTTTACGTTGTTAGTAGAATATGAGCATTGTTGCGTGCGTGTGTGTGTTTGTGTGTATGTGTTTGTGTACACATGAATGCACTTGGCTCAGTTTGTTTAAAAAGCACATCTGCCGATAAAGCTTCTTCACTTTTTTGTCGCTAGGTTCTTCTGGAGAACTGCGAATGAAAGGAGCAGACCAACTGGACCATTGCTGGTGGCTGTTTTCTGGACCGACCTTCCAGAAAAAATCGACGCTGTCTACGAAGCTCCTCAAGAAGAGAAATCGGTATTTTTTTCAGGTAAGATTTGGCCTGAAATCATCCATACCAGAGGTGGGTTCCTACCAGTTCGCACCTATTCGGTAGAACCGGTTCGTCAAATCTACCGAACCGGTTAGAAGAGGTTCCACCAGTGGACCCGGAAAGCAGGCCACACCTACAGAAGAGGTTCCAAATTTTCTTGAAAGCCACCACTGGTCCTTGGATGTGATTATTCTACACTATCATGCTCCTATTTATAAAACTCAGGGCCTCTGTGAAAGGTAAGGATGACTCCTGCGTTTGTGGTGCAATCAGAACATTGCGTGTGTTGAAGTTGTTTTAACGCAAACCAAAGATGCCTTTTAAAAAACAAGTTTACATCCTATTCTTATGCATGCCAGTGCTGTGTGGGAGGTAATTTAAGGTTGTTCTGACAAGTGTCGTCGGCATCTTCATATACGGTCACATGGGCGGCAAGCCACTCCCATCTGGTCACATGGGCGGCAAGCTACTCCCACAAAGGAGGCCACACCCACAGAGTAGGTTCGAACAATTTTTGAAACCCACCACTGATCTACACACACATACGCAAAGACAAGCATGGATTTCTGTCAAGTCAACTGGGCCAACTAGATGTTCTTCAGAAGATCTGGCCTCCAAGAACCAGAACTTGTAGCCAGGAAGATGTTCTTATGTCACTTTCTTGCTTTGTCCATGTTTATGTTATGTTAGGAAGAAAGGAAGCAATTCATTTATTTAGTATGCCAGTTCATTCAATTGCCCTGTTTTTGAAAAAGCTGGAATGGATTTTCCGCAGAAGTTGTGGCTGATCCATCACTGGAGGTTTTTAAAGAAGAGATTGGACAGCCATTTATCCCGAATTGCATAGTTTTTCCTGCCATAAGCAAGGGGTTGGACTAGAAGACCTCCAAGGTCTCTTCCAACTCTGTTATTTTGTATTCTGGTTTGACCAAAACTTGGTTCTCTTTCAAAATTTGCCACAAGGGGCTGTCACAAAGAAGAGGGGGGGGGGGGGTTCAGCCTATTATCCAAAGCACCAGAAGCCAACACAAGAAACAATGGATGGAAACTAATCAAGAAGAGAAGCAACCTAGAACTAAGGAGAAACTTCCTAATAGTGAGAACCATTAGCCAGAGTGTCCGGGTTCCAAATAGCATCCAAAAGTAAATCAGAGCCTAAGGCAAAGTATTCTTCAAAGTCCCAATTGATGAAGAGAGCCATGTTGGCACATCTGAGAAAACCTGAATCTGAAGCTTCTCTGTTTTCCCCTCCTAGTTGAAAGTTCAAGATCCTGCCCCCCACACCCACAAATCCATCCCATGGTCCAATCTCCCACTGCCATGCTGGCAGCTTCCACCCATCCAGTTTCGGTCAGGTGCAGAGGTGCAAAGACAAAGGATGGCCTTGGCTTTCTAGAAAGAATGTTGTTATGGCTACATAGCATCTAACAATCCCCCTTCCCATTTCCCCACAATAGAAAATGCATAGTAGAATAATAGAAAGTGTGGCAGGCCAAAGAACCAAAAGATGGCCTCTTCCTTGTGGCAGTTCCTCAAACATTGGAACACTTCTATCATGCCACCCTTAGTTCTTTTCATTGGATGAGTTTCACACACACACACACACACACACACACACACACACACACACACACACTCACACACACACTCAGCTTGGCCACTTCCTACAGCCCAATCTGAACAAGGCTTCTTGTCATCTTCTAGCCAAACCTAATTGCACAAAACAGGCAACAACAGAAAGGAACAAATCAAGTAGGAGAACACTTTCATACGTGATGCACAATTTTGTCACACGCAGAGGCAATGTTAAAGAGCAGGGGCTTAATTTTGAAATGAAGTGCTTGGCCTCCCCCTAGTTCGCCTCCCCAATTAACTTAATTTCGCTTCGCTGCCTGAAATCCAAGACCCTTGGAAAAACCTCTTTCTCCCTCCTGAGCCAAGGTGGCGCAGTGGTTAAATGCAGCACTGCAGGCTACTGCTAGATCAGCAGGTCAGCGGTTCAAATCTCACCGGCTCAGGGTTGACTCAGCCTTCCATCCTTCCGAGGTGGGTAAAATGAGGACCCAGATTGTTGGGGGCAATATGCTGACTCTCTGTAAACCGCTTAGAGAGGCCTGAAAGGCCTATGAAGCGGTATATAAGTCTACTGCTATTGCTATTGCTATTGCTATCCTCTTAATCTCAACAGAGATCGTGAGAACTCAATGCTTTCTTTTCCCAGGGAACGAATACTGGATTTACACAGCCAGCACCTTGGAAAGAGGGTATCCAAAAAGACTTACCACTCTCGGGCTACCTCCTGACGTGCAACGTGTCAACGCTGTATTTAACTGGAGCAAAAACAAGAAGACTTACATTTTCGCAGGGGACAAATTTTGGAGGTAAGGAACCCTGCAACCTCAACGCTGGGATACCAAAGCGCTAGGCAGTTAGGAACATTGCCCAGATTCACCTACTCTTAACACCTGTTTACATGTCCAAGTAAGTTCAGAAGGTAGAGTCCTTTATTGGCCAAGGATGATTGGAGACACAAGGAATTTGTCTCCTCCAGGGCATAAGCTCTCAGGGTACATAGAAGCAACAAGTAACCAATCATGATCATCATCATGAAATACAATCTTAACATATCGTAAGAGCCAAAAGTCATTGCTAGTCATAGTGTTCTGACCGAGGCTTCCCGAGAGCACGAAGCCAACTCCTTGCCCCACAAAAACCCTTTTTATTAATTGACAGTGAATTCTGCTCATTCACATCCAGCAAAGTCTTTCGAGGGAGGATTTACGGTCACAGACCTTATCTGGCTTGGGAGGATTTACGGTCACAGACCTTATCTGGCTTGGAGAGCTGCCAGGCCGATCTCTGCAAAACTTGGCAAGGAGTCTCGGAGAGTCACGAACCAATTAAGCGAACTAATTGTCTCCTGCAAACTCCACTCCCCTTTCGCTCCTCTTTTATTTCCTCTGGGAGGGGCCATTCATCATCCACCTCTTACCTTACTCCCAAGTTGACCCCTGTTGTTTAGCTGTTCCTTTCGTCTGGCAACTCTGCGCATGCGCACACTGGGAACAGGCTCCAGCTGTTCGTCTGCCTCACTCATGTCTGACTCTGAAGGCAGCTGATAATTAGCAATAGCAATAGCAGTTAGACTTATATACCGCTTCATAGGGCTTTCAGCCTTCTCTAAGCGGTTTATAGAGTCAGCATATTGCCCCCAACAACAGTCTGGGTCCTCATTTCACCCACCTCGGAAGGATGGAAGGCTGAGTCAACCCTGAGCCGGTGAGATTAGAACCGCTGAACTGTAGATAACAGTCAGCTGAAGTGGCCTGCAGTACTGCACCCTAACCACTGCGCCACCTCGGCTCAAGGCATAATTGTCAGACGGCTCTGGCTCCCTCTCTGCCTCCGACACAGAGCCCTCATCAGAGCCTTCCCCAGACTCCAGGACTGGCCCATCTTCCTCCCCAACCTCCTCACTGTCTCAATCACAGGGCACTAACTAAACAATCAATAGCAATAGCATTATAGCAATAGCAGTTAGACTTATATACCGCTTCATAGGGCTTTCAGCCCTCTCTAAGCGGTTTACAGAGTCAGCGTATCGCCCCCCCACAGTCTGGGTCCTCATTTCACCCACCTCGGAAGGATGGAAGGCTGAGTCAACCTTGAGCCGGTGAGATTAGAACCGCTGAACTGCAGATAGCAGTCAGCTGAAGTGGCCTGCAGTACTGCACCCTAACCACTGCACCACCTCGGCTCAAGATCAATCATAATAGGATACTAACTGAAAGCAATCAACATAAACCACGAGATATAAACAGCAAAGACATTCATAAGAAGCTAAGAAAATAGGAAAGATGAGAAGGAGATCAAGTGAGGAAGGTATATCTCTTTTTTGGTTCCTGTGTGTTTTACAGATACAACGAAGTAAAGAAGAAAATGGATCCTGGCTTCCCTAAATTAATCGCAGATGCTTGGAACGGTGTTCCAGACAATTTAGATGCTGCACTGGAAATGAGCGGAAGTGGTAAGCTGCTATTTTGTTTTCCAAGATTTTTTAATATTTATATATATATAAAATCGGGAAGGTGGGGGGGGAGATTGATTGCTATACTTCCAGCCTGCTATTGCATTATTTTGGGGAGACGTTATCTCCAGCCGTGGCCACTGAACAGGCCGACAGCTTTGGCAATCTGCCAGCCGCCACAGCAAATTTCTCTCGCCAGTGAAAAATCCCCCCACTGCTGTAAGGAAATTTAGGAAGGCTGACCTTTGCTGAACTCGGCCGGGCTGTCTGAATAACTCGTCTCCAGCGGAGTAATCCTAACCCCCTCTTTTATTTTTTAATGCAGCCCAGATTCTGCTTAAGGAATTCTGGCTTTATTCATAGACCTGGGGTGGGGGGGAAGAGAAAACTTCCTTTGAACTGAATCTTCTAAACTGCTGAGAACTTTTCACAGGGGTTGATTTAGATTTAGATTTGATTTGAAGTTTATTTGTATGCCGCCCTTTTCCCTGGGGGGACTCAGGGCGGCTCACAACCAAAAGGGGAGGGGGGGGAGACAAACTTTTAACATATAAGACAATACATAATTAAAAAACACAACATTCATACCATTCGGGCGGGTTACAGTCTTGAGTTGGGGAGGAAGAGTGGAAACTCAAATTGAAGCTTTTAACCAGTGGTGAAATCTAATCCTCCCCCCCCCCAAAATACCAGTTCTGTGGGCATAGATTAGGGGTGGGGGGGTCATGTGACTGGGTGGGCATGGCCAACTTTTTTTTCACTTTCAGCTATTTTTAATAGTTTTTTAAAGCATTTCTCCCTGCCGTTTCGAGTGAATCGGCAGGGGGAAAAATGCGTTTAAAAGCTTTTGAAAAAGCTTCCAACAAGCTGTGAGTCGTGCGATCGTCGTGATGAAAGAAATGTCCTTCTGGGTTCGGCTCCAAGTGGGGAAAAAGACACTGGAGACATGGAGGCTGCTTGGAAAGATGGTTTATTGGTGGATAGGACCACATGGCTTGAGATCCTGAACAGAAAAGGCGATCACATGCTTCAATGTTGGTGGAGAAGAAGAGAAGGGCTGAGGGAGGGGCTTGCTAGGCTTTTTATAACCTGTTCAGTCCCACCTCTCTGTTTCCTGTTCCTGTGTCAGAAATGTATTCTGATTGGTTGTCAGACTCCCATGGGGCCATGCAGGGGCAACTCTCTAGGCTGTGTTTTGAATCCAGGCATGGATGAGTTCTCAGATGCCATGTGGTCAGTTGAGTAAAGTTCCAACGTTCCTTCCCCCTGCAGCTGCAGTGGAGAAGTCTTTATTATGTAAAGTGGGCTAGCCTGGCCCTCTCAATGGCCCATTAGCTGGGGATGGGCAGGAAGCTACAGGCAACTATTCTGTCTTTTAAAACATGTTTCTTTCTTTTCATGTCCAGAGAAATATTCTGCCTTTTCAATATTTCCTAGGATATCTCATTTTTCTGGGAGAGGGCTGGATGATAACTTCCCACAGTCGGAAACTTTTTTAAAAAAAGCTTTTTAAAGCATTTTTTCCCTGCCGGTTTGCCCAAACCAGTAGGGGGAAAATGCTTTAAAAAGCTAAAAAATGGTGGGTGGTAGCGTGGCTGATGGTTTTTGTGCTGTTCCCATTGAACCCAACCAGTGAGCAGCTCCCCAGGTGATACAGACACCTGCTCTAGCGATTCCCAGATTATCTGTGGTTTTTATATACATTGGTTAAAGGTTCGTTTTCTCCTCGCAGGACACAGCTACTTTTTCAAGGACTGGTACTACCTGAAAATGGAAGATCAAAGCTTAAAGATTGTGAAAGTTGGCAACGTGAAATCAGACTGGCTGGCTTGCTGAGCAAAGCGCCCCCCCCCTCTTTTCCTAACCAACCATTTATTATCTGTTTTGATGTGTTACGAGTCCTATGTCTTCCCCCTACCGTTAGAAATAGAGCTATATCCTAATTCAGGGGCTCGGCTGGCACCAGCCCAACCTATTCAACACCACTACTTGATAACAACGGTTTCAGACCTGAGAAAGCACCGGGACTTGGGAGGAAGTCCCCATCCCATCCTTCCTTCCTTCTCGAAGCCTTCAGAATTCCCTAGATCTGACATTTCTTCTCTTCTTTCGTTTCAAAATTTAAGCGCTCGAGACCTGACCTTATTGCCAAGGGTTCCAGATCGGCAAAGCTACTGCTAAGATGCCGTAACGGCCAAACCGTTCCCAGAAGAGCTGAGGTGGCGCAGTGGTTAGGGTGCAGTACTGCAGGCCACTTCAGCTGACTGTTATCTGCAGTTCAGCGGTTCAAATCTCACCAGCTCAAGGTTGACTCAGCCTTCCATCCTTCCGAGGTGGGTGAAATGAGGACCCAGACTGTGGGGGGGGGGCGATATGCTGACTCTGTAAACCGCTTAGAGAGGGCTGAAAGCCCTATGAAGCGGTATATAAGTCTAACTGCTATTTTGGAAAGCAATCATTAGCCAACCGTACGCCCAGATCAAAATATACCCCAAAATGTAGAACATTAGCATCACCAGGAAGTCGGTTTTCTTCGATACGGACTCCCCACATGCCGCTCTTCTAAATTTAGAGGGAAGAAAACATGGAGAGTTTAGACTTATTTTTTACAGCCTGGAAGTTCCAGCAATAATATACAGGTTTTGTTCTTTCAAGTCAGGTTGGACATGAAATGAAATTATACCAGCAATCCGAATCTCGAAAAAGGTCCAATTACAGAAAAAGCCTCCAGGCCTTCCAACCTACCTGTAAGTAAGTCAACTTTGGAAAGGAAAACTTATTCTGAATAATATTCTGGATTTGCCCTCTGAACTTTCCACATTTCCTTGAAGGAGTCTTTATCAGATTTTGCCCAAAGGGCCCTGCTTTTTCCACCAAGAGCTTTTTAAACTCTGCCGTTCCTCAGCGGTTCATTTGCAATTCCCGTTTCTTTACACGCCGTTGTAAGAAAAGCCTGGGGATATTATGTGAAGCGCTGAAAGGCGATGAAGTCACGACAAAGAAACTCGCTTTTAAGGTACAGGTAGTCCTCTACTTGAAGGGACGCGGTGGCTCCGTGGCTAAGATGCTGAGTTTGTTGATCAGAAAGGTCGGCAGTTTGGCGGTTCGAATCCCTAGCGCCGCATAACGGAGTGAGCTCCCGTGACTTGTCCCAGCTTCTGCCAACCTAGCAGTTCGCGAGCACATAAAAAATGCAAGTAGAAAAATAGGAACCATCTTTGGTGGGAAGGTAACAGTGTTCCATGCACCTTCGGGAGTTGAGTCATGCCGGCCACATGACCCCGGAGACGTCTTCGAACAGCGCTGGCTCTTCGGCTTTGAAACAGAGATGAGCACCGCCCCCTAGAGTTGGGAATGACTAGCACATGTACAAGGGGAACCTTTACCTTTAGCCCTTGATTTATGACCAGAATTGAGCCCCCAAATTTACATTGTGAAACAAGATGGTTGTGAAGTGACCTTTGGCCCATTCCATGACCTTTCTTGCCACCGTTGTTAAAGGAATCACGGCCATGGTTTAGTAACATGGTTGTTAAATGAATCCGGCTTCCCCCTGGACTATGCTTGTCACAAAACATGATCGTGTCATCCTGGGACATCACAACTGTCATAAATACATGCCGGTTTCCAAGCAGCCGAATTCTGATCAGATGTCCATGGGAACTCTGCAACGGTTGAGCAAAAAGTGGTCACAACTTCCAATGGCCACAAAATGAATGAACTTTATTTTAAAAAAAGAAAGGCATATCTTTACGTTTGCTTCACGCACTTTGCCGCCTACAGATCTAAAAAGAAACACCAATGGAGTGACCCATGAATTGGAAGTTGACATGTTATATGAAAAAGGTCAAGTTTGAACGCTTCGTGTTTTATTCTTCCTCTCTTCCTTGTACCGAGATGGCTTCCTCTTTCTTCCTCTTTCTTCCTCTTTCTTCCTCTCTCTTTCTCTTTCTTCCTCTTTTCTTCTTTCTTCTTCTCTCTTCCTCCTCCTTCTTCTTTCTTCCTCTCTCTTCCTCTTTCTTCCTCTCTCTTCCTCTTTCTTCTTCTTTCTTCCTCTCTCTTCCTCTTTCTTTCTCTTTTCTTCTTTCTTCCTCTTTCTTCCTCTCTCTTTCTCTTCCTCTTTCCTCCTCTCTCTTCCTCTCTCTTCCTCTTTCTTCTTCTTTCTTCCTCTCTCTTCCTCTTTCTTCCTCTTTTCTTCTTTCTTCTTCTCTCTTCCTCCTCCTTCTTCTTTCTTCCTCTCTCTTCCTCTTTCTTCCTCTTTTCTTCTTTCTTCCTCTTTCTTCCTCTTTCTTCCTCTCTCTTCCTCTCTCTCATCCACTCATTTCTTCATGGTTAGATTTAAAGCATCAGGCAATGCAAACCTTCCCCTGCAGACTCCCCCCCCCCACCCTCCATGGAAGAATGATGTTCATAGAAAGGATTTTTAAGTAAAAAAAACAAGTGTACATACCAAACATCAGTGTTACCAATAAAGGAAGAAAACCAATCTTCTGTGCGTGTCCAGTTTCTTAAGTGGGTTGAGAGCAGTGGTGGGATTCATGCGTCTCCTTCATGTGCCATGCTCCCTGCACAGGCCCAAAAATCAACTGGCCAGCAGAAGGCACGGACACATGTGCGGGGGAACTGAGTTGGGGTGACGGATCACATGCCCGCAGAGAGGGCTCCATGTGCCCCCTGTGGCCTGCATGCCATAGATTAGCTATCATGGTCCTTCACAAAGTGAGTTTGTTGCCAATGACTCACTTCATTTGCCATCTCCATGTTCAGGCCAGTCCATTTACATGGATGCAAATGTTTCACTGTGCTCTTCACTCCGGAAATTGAAAAATACAATGATGGAGTGGGGTAGATGCAGACTTGGAGTCCTAGCGGACAACCACTTAAATAGGAGCCAGCCGTGTGCAGCAGCTGCCAAAAAAGCCAACACAGTTCTAGGCTGCATCAACGGAGGGATAGAATCAAGATCACGTGAAGGGTTAATACCACTTTATAATGCCTTGGGAAGGCCACACTTGGACTCCTGCATCCAGTTTTGGTCACGACGATGTAGAAAAGATGTGGAGACTCTGGAAAGAGTGCAGAGAAGAGCAACAAAGAGGATTAGGAGACCAGAGGCTAAAATATATGAAGAATGGTTGCAGGAACTGGATATGTCTAGTTTAATGAAAAGAAGGACTAGAGGAGACATGATGGGAGTCTTCCAATATCTCAGGGGCTGCCACAAAGAAGAGGGAGTCAAACTATTCTCCAAGGCACCTGAGGGTAGAACAAGAAGCAATGGGTGGAAACTAATCAAGGAGAGAAGCAATTTAGAACTGAGGAGAAATTTCCTGAACAATTAGAACAATTAATGAGGGGAACAACTTGCCTCCAGAAGTTGTGAATGCTCCAACACTGGAAGTTTTTAAGAAGATGTTGGATAGCCATTTGTCTGAAGTGGTGTAGGGTTTCCTGCCTAGGCAGGGGGTTGGATTAGAAGACCTCCAAGGTTCCTTCCAACTCTGCTATTGTATTGTATTGTATTGTATAGTCCATCTGTTTATTTACTGCTTCCCATCAAGGTGCATATATTGGCCATGCCTTCTGCTTAACTGTCCCCGGGATACTGAAACAGTTACGGATTGATCTGTTTCTTTTTTGATGTCTTGATTTAGAAGGGAAGAGTGTTGTTCCTGTCCCTCCATCATCTTTTATGCACTGCTCTGGGTGTGTAAGGAGAAGTCTCATCTAATTACTTTCACAGCTCATTATTAGTAGTTTAACTGGTCCTTCTCCTGTGTGGCTCTCTGTCTTTATCATTCCCAAAGGTTTTCCAGTATTTATGAAGTTGGTACATCTCTTTAGCCAAGCTTTTCATTGTTAATTACCTTAATGACCGATGTTAACATTTGCTTTGATTTTTGTGGGTCTTAATTATCCCTCTTTTAGAGTTGGCATTATTATTTTATTGCTAGAAGAGTGAATGTTGGAATAAATCAAAAGGCGGGATTATCCATTCCATAATCAATACATAATCATTGATCCAATTAATCCAACTGATTAATTTTGAAAGGGGGGGGGACCTCTTGGTCAAGGACACCCAAGTAGAAATCTAACTAACTCAGCAGTTTCTAAACTTGTCAATTTTAAAGACTTCAACTCTCAAAGTCCCCAGTCATCATGGAATACTTGGAGTTGCAGTCCACAAGTCTTAAAAATAACTTAAGACGCAGAAGGACCTTGACAAACTTGAGCATTGGGCACTATCTAACAAAATGAAATTCAATGATGAAAAAGGTAAGGTTCTACATTTAGGCAAGCAAAGCCAAATGCACAGGTACAGTATAGGTGGCACCTTGCTCAATAGTAGTAACTGTGAGAGGGATCTTGGAGTCCTAGCGGACAACCATTTCAATAGGAGCCAGCTGTGTACAGCAGCTGCCAAAAAAGCCAACACAGTTCTAGGCTGCATCAACAGAGGGATAGAATCAAGATCACATGAAGTGTTAATACCACTTTATAAAGCCTTGGTAAGGCCCCACTTGGAATACGGCATCCAGTTTTGGTCGCCACAATGTAAAAAAGATGTGGAGACTCTAGAAAGAGTGCAGAGAAGAGCAACAAAGAGGATTAAGGGACTGGAGGCTAAAACATATGAAGCACGGTTGCAGAAACTGGGTATGTCTAGTTTAATGAAAAGAAGGACTAAGGGAGGCATGATGGAAGTCTTCCAATATCTCAGGGGCTTCCACAAAGAAGAGGGAGTCAAACTATTCTCCAAGGCACATGAGGGCAGGACAAGAAGCAATGGGTGGAAACTAATCAAGGAGAGAAGCAACATAAACCTAAGGAGAAGCAGTGAGGACAATTAACCAGTGGAACTGCTTGCCTTCAGAAGTTGTGGGTGCTCCAACACCGGATGTTTTTAAGAAGAGACTGGACAACCATTTATCTGAAGTGGTGTAGGGTTTCCTATTAAGCAGGGGGTTGGACTAGAAGACCTCTAAGGTCCCTTCCAACTCTGTTCTTCTATTCTATTCTATAACAAGTTTGGAGACCCCTGATCTAACTGAATATATTTTTCTAGTCCTCAAGCCAAAATTCTTCCCCCTGAATTCCCAATTTTTTGCCGACACTTTCCCTACCTTTGCTTCATGCCAACCAGGAGAAAGCATATCTAGGAGAGCAGGATGAAGAAGCCAACAATCAACTTTCCTACCCTCCTCCAAGAAGTCCAATAAAAACGGGGCACTGTTTCCAGGAATTCTCTTAAAAGCTTCTCGTTGTCCAATTCCATGCCTCAATAATGTGTCTCCAGAGGGTAGGAAAACTGGCTCGTTCCAGACGATGACTAACCTGTTTTGGCTACAAAGAGCCCATTGCTGGAGCCAACATAAACCTCAACTTTGAAAGAATAATTAATGGTAATAATGCCCCGGCCGAGAATTTGGCAATGGGACTGACATCATTCTAACTTACGTGGCTCCTTCCTTTAGCTATTTCAGATCTTCTGGATAGTTGCAGTAGGTAAGTCCTTAAATTTCCGTGGCACGACAAAACCGCGGTCCACTAAAGCGCGCCCGATTAAAGCGCGTACGTGACGTCATCAGCAGCGCGACAAATAAAATTAAAAATAAATTAAATTAAAATAAAATTAAAGCAAGCCGATTCACATAAAGGTAAGGTTTAGGGTTAGGGTTAGGTTAAGGGTTAGGGTTAGGTTTAGGGTTACGTTAAGCATTAGGGTTAGGTTTAGGGTTAGGTTAAAGGTTAGGTTTAGGGTTAGGGTTAGGGTTAGGTTAAGGGTTAGGGTTAGGTTTAGGGTTACGTTAAGCGTTAGGGTTAGGTTTAGGGTTAGGTTAAGGGTTAGCGTTAGGTTTAGCGTTAGGTTAAGGGTTAGGTTTAGGGTTAGGTTTAGGGTTAGGGTTAGGGTTAGGTTTGGGGGAGTTAGGGTAAGGTTTTCACGTTAATTTTAAATTTACCGCTCACAGCGCGATGTTTTCGTCGCGCTGTGATGACGTCACGTACGCGCTTTCGTCGAGCGCGCTTTAGTCTACCGTGGTTTTGTGGTGGAACCTAAATTTCAGATTGTGTCGCTTCGGCCCACACAGAAATGAACAAGAGCAGGCAACCTGCCTCTTTTTTTTCCTTTGAGGAAGAAGAAATTGTTTCGCTTCTCATCCAAGAAGCTTCATTAGTTCTAGTTTATAGACTTCGAATCCCCCTGCCATCAGAACTGATGAAGCTTCTTGGATGAGGCGCGAAACGTCTTCTTCTTCCTCAAGGGGAAAAAAAACATTCCAGTTGCCTTTTGAAGAATAAAGCACCTTTGAGACATTCGCTTTCACATCCTATTCACTTTTCGTTCTGTACCTAGCTGCACGAGTGTATAAAATTCGGTTAACCGTGCAAAGCCTGAATGCACTGAACAGCGCCCCCCTCTGGAACTGCGAGTTATTTTTCAGGTATTTTCTGAAGTCTGCAAATTATCACCTCCCACCTCTTGGGGATGCTTGAATTTGGATTCCTGCTCTGAGCAATTGTCCCTATCCGTTTTAAGATTCTGCCATCCTACTTGTATATTTCAACGTCGCATTTCAAGCACAGGAGGCTTGAACTCTGCAGCCAAGACTTTCTCAACCCGCCTTCCTTAATCCAGGGGCTTGCAGGAAAGAGGAAAACTACATCTCCCAGAATCCTCCAGCTGCTTTCAGATCAGTTTGACATCCTCTTATCCCATTGTTTGCAGCTGGGGCTCACTGGCAAGGAAAATGAGCAAACAGTGACATCTGCAGGACGGATGTAAGATTGCAGCTTCCTGGCAACTTGTGCTTTGTTGTCCACTGGGGGGCGGTGTTTCTCAACCTTGGCGATTTCAAGATAGGCCGAATTCATACCTTAAGCCAGGGGAATTCTGGGAGTTGAAGTCCACAAAATTTTAAAGTCACCGAGGTTGAGAAACACGGGGATCTCTATGCAGAGATCATCCCAGTCATTTTGAGAACTGGAGATAAAGTCAAGTCAAGATAAAGTCAAGGGTCACCAACCTTGGCAACTGTAAGACTTCTGGACTTCACCTTCACAGAATTCCCCAGCCAGCAAGAGACATTATTTTACACATTTAAAACCAAGATCCAACTGACAAAGACTTTGCTTTATAAACACCAATCATATGAAGGATCACTTTCCATGACATTATTTTGCATATTTAATTGAGTTGCTTGGGTTGGAAATAACATTCTAGCTTTTAATGTATTGTTTGTTTGTCTAAATGCTTAAGTATTATTATTTAATGGCTGAAATGGAAGGGTTCAATGTTTTCAAATGGCTGTTGCGTCTCCCCCTTTCCATCTCTAGTTAGCTGGAAATCTGAAGACTCCTTTTTAATTTGTTTAAGTTTCTTTATTTTCGCCCTGGAGGACTGGAGGCTGGCTAGGACTAACTGAGAAAGAAATGTTGAGGTTGACGATTTAATTACAGTATCAAATGCGAGTCCATGGTGTCAAAAATGCACAATTACGATGCTTCACTCTCTACATAAGGTATTCCACCCATTCTTGTAAAAGGGCTTTCATACAGGTCCATCAGCCTGAAGATACGTATGTGTTCTGACCCCCTCCTCTGTCCAGTAACAAATGCCGAAACAAGCTTAACTGGAATTTCACAAAACTTTAATTAACAGGAAACATAAACTTCGGTGGCTGAAAGCCCAAGCATAAACCAACAGATAAGAACCTTGGCAGCAACTCAGACTTCGACATAGGCAGATAACAGCTTCTCCAGCGTTATGAATGAAGTTGAATCCTGCAAACCAGACTCCTCCCCGAGTCCCTCCTTAAATACAATATTGAGAGTCGCCTAATTACAACCAGCTGAGTCCAATTATCTTTTGTAACTGCATAGCTGTGTTCTCCGTCGATCTGCCCGGGGTTGCCTGGCATCCAGGACCACCTCCCTTGTCTCCTACCAGAGATTCTGAAGGCTGCATGAAGCAGGTTAACCCCATGAGATGAAGAATCTACCAAGCCAAGCTCAAGTAGCACCCTGGACAGCACCTCTGAAGTTCAGCAGGTGGATTTCCAGAGAAGAAGTCCACTCCTGCTCCATCAAGGCAAACTCAAACCTGAAAGTTGCCTCTAAATCTGGTGGGACGACTGGGCCTTTAAAGGATTTCCTCTTCCTCCACACTTAAAGGAATCAGAAGGTTGCGTTCCTATTACTGTCAACACAATAGAAGCAACTCCTTTTTTGAGTAGGTTTAATAGACTTTCTGAGTGGCTCAGTGGCTAAGACATTGAGCTTGTCGATCAGAAAGGTCAGCAGTTCGAATCCCTAGCGCCACGTAATGGAGTGAGCTCCCGTTCCTTGTCCCAACTTCTGCCAACCCAGCAGTTCAAAAGCAAATAAAAATGCAAGTAGAAAAATAGGGACCACCTTTGGTGGGAAGATAACAGCGTTCCGTGCACCTTCGGCATTTAGTCATGCTGGCCTCATGACCACGAAGACATCTTCGGATAGCACTGACTCTTCAGCTTTGAAACAGAGATGAGCACTGCCCCCTAGAGTCAGGAACGACTAGCATGTATATGTGAGGGGAACCTTTACCTTTAATAGACTTTCTAGTTTAGCTTTTGAAGATTTTTCTCACTCTTCCTTGCAGAACTGAGGCCAGATGGCAGCAAAGAGCTATTATTATTATTTTTTTACAATCCAGATATACATATATCAGCTCTTAAGAGAGACACAAGGAGCTTTAATTTGCTGAGCCAAAGACAATATTATTTATTTCCTTTGGGCTGATTTAATTACTAAGCATTATTTTTTTAAAAAAACAAAACCTTAAAACTATAACCTTAACCCAAGATTCTTTTTTAAAAAAATGAAATTTGGAACAATTGGTACAAATGGCTGCAAAACAGGAATAAAATTAATTAAGCCAAAAAACAATATATATAAATATATATATAGAACTGTGTATAAAGTGTGTAAATATAGAAGCGAAATATTATATACATGTACAGGTATGAAGACATAACAATGTTGATGTAATGACTGTAAGGTGTTGGAGAAGGGAAAAAATAATTTAAAAAAATCTGCTTAAAAAAAAAACTATAATCTTAACCCAAGATTCTTTTTTTAAAAAAAATACCAAATCCTTGTTGTTTTATGTTTTCTGCTTTTTGCTCTTGGAGGGCTTCATATGGGGTTTTGTTACCGGCTGAAATGCAGGTGATCAAGGTAATGACTCTATTAATATCACCCAAGGCCATTTCTCTCTCCTTGAGAAAGCAAAATAAAAAATAAAAAAATTCAGAGGCCCAGCTGTTACAATTGCCAACTCATCTAAAAAAAGAAAGTTTTTTTTTTAAAGGCCTAGACTGCGGGAACTGCTATTTTTAGGACTTGAGAAGGATGTGCCTGAATCAGCAGAGAAACAAGTGTCCTGAGAAAGGTAATAATAAAATACAATAGCAGAGTTGGAAGGGACCTCGGAGGTCTTCTAGTCCAACCCCCTGCTTAGGCAGGAAAACCTATACCGTTTCAAGACAAATGGCTATCCAACATCTTCTTAAAGACTTCCAGTGTTGGGGCATTCACAAAGTGAACAATCCTTTCCCACTTCCTTTTCCTGTTTCACACCTAAGGATGAGTCTCCCAGAGCTCGGAGTTCCGATTCTCAGCAGCAGCTCAATCCAAAAACGAAGCTGCTGCTTTCAATACCCTCCTTTGCTCCTCTGACGGTCTCCTGAACTGGATTAGAAAAATCCCAATAAAAGAGACCAGGCAAAAGAAGAGCCCATTCCTCATCTTAAACCCCCCGGGGGGAATTTACTAGTACTCTTTCCAACTAACCCAAAGCACCAGATACAAGCTGGGTGGAGATGACCCCATAGATGACCCTCGCTCTCGCAAGGACCTTGGAGTACTCATCTCAAACGATCTAAGCCCCAGAGCTCCCTGTAACAGCGTTGACGGAAAGGCATTAAGAGTTGTTAACCTAATTTTGTGAAGCTTCTTCTCCTGTAACGCTGTACTGCTAACCAGGGCATACAAAACCTTTCCCAGACCAATTCTCGAATACAGCTCGTCTGCCTGGAATCCACACTGTATATCGGACGTTAATACGATTGAGCAAGTCCAGAGGTATTTCACAAGAAGAGTCCTCCACTCCTCTGCTCACAATAGTAATTAGTAATTAATTAGTAATTTAATAAATTTATATGCCGCCCATTCCCATAGGACTCTGCCCTTACGCCGCTAGGCTTGAAATTTTGGCCTTGGACAACCTGGAATTTACACCGCCTGCTGTCTGCAGCGTAGTACACAAAATTATCCGCTACAACATCCTACCTGCCAATGACTACTTCAGCTTCAATCTCAATAATACATGGGAAAAACAAGAGTTACAAACTCAAGGTCAACCGCTCCAAACTCAATTGCAGAAAATACGACTTCAGCAACGGAGTGGTCAACGCCTGGAATGCTCTACCTGATTCCCTTGTTACATCCTCAAATCCTCACAGCTATGAAGAGCCGAGGTGGCGCAGTGGTTAGAGTGCTGTACTGCAGCCACTTCAGCTGACTGTTATCTGCAGTTCGGCGGTTCAAATCTCACCGGCTCAGGGTTGACTCAGCCTTCCATCCTTCCGAGGTGGGTGAAATGAGGACCCAGATTGTTGGGGGCGATATGCTGACTCTGTAAACCGCTTAGAGAGGGCTGAAAGCCCTATGAAGCGGTATATAAGTCTAACTGCAGAGAGCCGAGGTGGCACAGTGGTTAGAGTGCAGTACTGCAGGCCACTTCAGCTGACTGCTAACTGCAGTTCGGCTGTTCAAATCTCACCGGCTCAAAGGTTGACTCAGCCTTCCATCCTTCCGAGGTGGGTGAAATGAGGACCCAGACTGTGGGGGGCGATATGCTGACTCTGTAAACCCCTTAGAGAGGGCTGAAAGCCCTATGAAGCGGTATATAAGTCTAACTGCTATTGCTATTGCTATTCCACCTCAAACTGTCTCCCGTAGACCTCACCCCATTCTTAAGACAGGCACATGTATAAGCACACCAGCCTGTCTACCCTCCCTCTCTTACTCTCCCCATTTATTTGTATTCATTTATTTCATTTATATCCATGTTTTACACCTGCTGTCTTGTACACTGCTGACAAACTAATAAAATACAAATGCAAGAGTTCGGGCAGAAGAGGCGTTGGGCGGCTTCCTTCCACACATTAGCAATAGCAGTTAGACTTATATACCGCTTCATAGGGCTTTCAGCCCTCTCTAAGCGGTTTACAGAGTCAGCATATTGCCCCCAACAACAATCCGGGTCCTCATTTCACCCACCTCGGAAGGACGGAAGGCTGAGTCAACCTTGAGCGGGTGAGATTTGAACAGCCAAACTGCAGATAGCAGTCAGTTGAAGTGGCCTGCAGTACTGCACTCTAACCACTGCGCCACCTCGGCTCTCTGACATTGTCCTTACAGAATTCCCACAACCTTTTCCACAATCCCCTGCGTTGGGTTCCCCTTGCAGAACGGAGCCGCCTCCGGGGCAGCCAAGAGGAACAATTCTTATTTTTCCCCGCAGCCCCAGATCTCCGCTGCCTTCCAACCAGGACGAGGTTCTGCATCATCCTGCAAAGGAAAAGTGGCCGAGAATCGGAGTCGGAGGGAAGGGAGAGGCTTTCCTCGCTCCAACTTTATACCTTTCGCCTCTCCACCCTCCTCTCTCTCTCTCTCCAGGGCCGGGTCAGGTCGAGGTGTGCCGCGCAAGCGCCAGGGAGCCCCGGGAGGGGCGCTGCCGGCGCCGGGCTGCGCCTGTCTTCAAGCACCCGATGCTGCTTTGCACAGAAGCGGCGGCGGTGGCGACTTTGGAAAGCAGCGCCCTGCCAGCTGGCGACATGGGGAAGCTGCCTTCGCCCACGCCGCCGGAGCCGCAGCAGGAGCCGCAGCAGCGGCTCTTCCTCCTGCCCAGGCAAAAGTCGCTGGCCACCCCCTTGGTGCTCAACCCCTTCGTGCAAGAGACGCGTCTGGACGCCAAGGAAAAAACCTGGGTAGTTTTGGAGACCGCGCGGGGATCGGGAGGGAAGAGCGCTTGGATAGCTGCGTAAAGGAAAGCGCAAGGGGAGAGGGATCGGTGGGGAAAAAAGGAAGGGGGGAGAAGAGTGGGGGAGAAGCTGGTGCTCCCCCCCCCCCAGCTGGAGCAAGGCTAGAGGGAGGGCCAAAGGTATAAAAGGCAGCTCCTGGTCACTTGGTTTTATTTCTGGATGTGGGGGCTCTTCGGGGCTCTCTGATCTGGGTGGGTTTTCTTGCAAACGTTTCATGACCCAACTAGGTAACTTCATCAGTACTAGAAGGGCGTGGGATGTGCGGGGAGGAGGAGGAGGAGGCCTGTGGGGTCCTTGCTGCTCTCTGAGCTGGGTAGTTTTCTTCCAGATATTTTATGACCCAACTAGGTAACCTTATCAATACTAGAAGGGAGTGGGGTGTGAAGAGTGCAGGAGGAGGAGGAGGAGGAGGAAGAATGTGGGGTCCTTGGTACTCTCTGAGCTGGGTGGATTTTCTTTTTCTTTTTATTAAAGAGTTTTAATAGATTTTACAAGTATTTCCCCTTCCCCTTCCCTCCCTCCCTCCCTCCACCCCCAACCCCGCACCCCCTCCAACCCTCCCCCCACCTCCCAGAGCAAAATACAGGGTATAAACATTTAATAATCATACGCTAACATAAACTAACTTTAGCGTCGTACCTTATTTATCTATCTATCTATCTATCATCTATCTATCTATCTATCTATCATCTATCTATCTATCTATCTATCTATCTATCTATCTATCTATCTATCTATCTATCTATCTATCATCTATCTTGTATACCACCCACTCCCGGAGGACTCCGGGCGGCTCACAAAAGACAAGGGAAAGAGGGGAACGAGACAAAGACAACATACCTTCACTTATACTTTAGCTCCCCTTTTATTAAGCTAACTTTAAGTAAATCGTAACATTCCTGGTTCATTCATTCATAAGCTAACTGAAATTTCTCAGCCCGATATTTGTTCTGAATGCCATCCGTCCATCTTCTCCATTCCAACTTGCATTTCTTCATCTGAATGGTCCTTCAAGTATGCTGATATTTTGGCCATCTCTGCTAAGTTTATTACTGGGTGGGTTTCCTTGAAGGCGTTTCACGGCCCAAACCTGGATAACTTCATCGCTGCTGATCACCTTTCCTAGTCTGGGGCAATGAACCTCTTCCCAGAAAACCAGCCAGCTCAGAGAGTACCAAGGCGGGGGGGGGGGGGCGCTCATCCCAACAGTTTGAGCTACAAACTTTCTCCTTTGTTTCTGGGATTTCTTGCCACGTTCTGCGTTTGGTGCCTCGGGGCCTTAGAAGTTGGGCTGAACGAGGGGGATAGAGGGGTGAAAATCCCCTCTCTGGAAATGGGGCAGAGAGTGTGGGATGGAGGGGAAGACTTCTCTCTTTGTTTGTGGCTTTCCTTGGGACGCCCTAAATCTATCCTGGGGATGGCTCCCCGTCTCCTGGAAGCCCAAGACGCAGCTGGAAAAGCGGGGAGGTGGGCTATGGGGAGAGACTCCCTGGAAGGCGCCGAGCCGGCAACTTCTTGGCAAGAGGTTTCCGTCGAAGAGATTCTCAGCCCCGTTAAGTCGGGTGGAGGGTTGGCATTGCAATGTGGGCAGTGTGTAATTGGGTTAGGGGAGATTACAATACAATAATACAATAGCAGAGTTGGAAGGGACCTTGGAGGTCTTCTAGTCCAACCCCCTGCCTAGGCAGGAAATACCATAGATTAGGTGGGAGTGAGAGAGGAAGATCTCTTCGACTTGCAGGAGGAGTTTTTGCTTTGAATTAGGATAATTCCTTTTTTTGGTGGGGGGAGAAAAGCTTTTAGTGTAAAATTGAAGGTGTGTGGGGCAGGGGGTTGTATATTCTTTGGGGGGTCTGCTTAGAAGCGCCCCCCTCTCCCCTCTCAATGGCTCCTGTGATTTCTCTCCCCAACCTTCTTTACGGAGCACAGAATTGGGTAGGGTTCTAAAGGTCATTTAGTCCACCCCCTGGCTCTGATGAGCCAATTGAAGGGGGGGGGCACACCCCATCTTAGAGGGGATGTGGTCTCTTCTTGAATGTATAATGGTGAGAGTTTTAACATCCATTGCTGTGAGAAACTACAAAGACCGAAAAATGGAAAGAAATAGAGGGGGAAAAAACTGATAAGTGCAATAAAAAAGAAAAAAAAAGAGAGAAAGATGTAGTGAAAAATGATACAAAATTAATCAAAAATTATTTTCTCTGATTTAGCGCCTCGTTTAAATCTCTTCTGTTGTTCTAAGCCAGAAATAACTTTTTGTATACCGGTATTTATTAAATTTGTAGCTCCCGCTGACTCTGGACAGAGAGAGAGAGACAAATCATACTTAGCTTTTTCTCCCCGTCTTGTTCTTTATTTGCCAGTCCTACCTCACAGGGTTGGTGTTCCACTTTTGTAGCTGCATAGGGCAACTTTCCATTTGCAAAACAATATCTATTTTCAAAAAAATATGTCTTTTGTGCAAGAATCTACCAAGAAGATTTGCTAGAATTTGGTACAAGGCCGAGGTGGCGCAGTGGTTAGGGTGCAGTACTGCAGGCCACTTCAGCTGACTGTTATCTGCAGTTCAGCGGTTCTAATCTCACCGGCTCAGGGTTGACTCAGCCTTCCATCCTTCCGAGGTGGGTGAAATGAGGACCCAGACTGTGGGGGCGATATGCTGACTCTGTAAACCGCTTAGAGAGGGCTGAAAGCCCTATGAAGCGGTATATAAGTCTAACTGCTATTGCTATTGCTATTGCTACAAAGTTCTGGGTTTTTTAAAACAAAAATAAACGGACCCCAAAGGTAGAATCTAACCGATAGACTGCTTTGGCATGTGGAGGTTCCATATCCCGATGATTAACAGCCTTTGGATGGATGTTTCTGCTGATTTCGCTCCATTCTTTAAAAAGAAAGGGAAAAAAAGTTGATTAAACCAAATATTCTTTCTGCAGCCTGTCCACAAGGAGGGCTGCACCTGTTGCACTCCTGCCTGGGGACAGTGCAGGCTTTTTATCTCCAAATTGCT
Source organism: Thamnophis sirtalis (assembly GCF_051295495.1). Lineage (NCBI taxonomy): Eukaryota > Metazoa > Chordata > Lepidosauria > Squamata > Natricidae > Thamnophis > Thamnophis sirtalis. The sequence goes on from NW_028261394.1 coordinate 45,297,392, forward strand.
CTCCCCTCCTGCTTACAGTTCTTGCAACCCTATTAGGAAATAAGTTGGCTTTTCGCACAATTTCATAGGCGCGGAAGTGAATGTGAAAATTGTCTTCATGAACAGACAGGAAGGGGACAGAGCCCAGACGCTTAGAAGAGCAAGATCTGAATTCCAGAAGTCCTGAATTCGATATTTAACACCTTATTTTTTTTAAAAAAAAATATTCTGATAGAACAAGTAGATTGAAGAGTAGATCGAAGAGGATAGCCTGCTCAGTCATTGTCTCTAATGATCGGCCTCTAACCTTTAGTTATCCTGGTCTTAGTTTCCCCATTTCTCAGTTACAAAAGTTTTTCGGAACTTCCCTTTTTGCAAATGTTTATACCAAGGAGACAGGATGTTCCTCGTTTAGTAGCAAGCAGAAGTTCTTATGAAACAGGAATTGCTGGGGGAGATGGACGGGGTCTCCCTCTTTTAAAGGGACGTGGTGGCTCAGCGGTTAAGACGCTGAGCTTGTTGATCAGAAGAAAGTTCGGCAGTTCGAATCCCTAACGCCGCCTAATGGAGTGAGCTCCTGTTACTTAGCTTCTGGCACCTGGGGTCTAATTGTACATTCCCAGTGAATTCATAAGTGAACTGAAGCTGGGCCAATGGCATAAATTAATAAATATATTTTTGCGAATTTCAAAAGCTGTGCAATTTTAGATTTTAAAGTAACGTGATTGCACTTGTATACTGTTGCTCTTTAATTCCAGTGTAAAAATAGGACAAGTTGAATATATTAATAGATAGTGGAAATACACCGAAGGGAGGAGTAGAGGGATAGAAGAAAGAGGGGTAGAGAGGACGGGAGGGAGGGTGAGAAGGAAGGGAGGGAGTGTACTGGGAGAGAGGAGTGGTAGAGGGGGGGGAAGTAAGGTAGAGGGGAATGATGGAGGGAAGATGGAAAGTTGGAGGGGGGCAAAAGAAAGGGTGTATGGAGGGTCGAAGAGATACATTGGGTTTCTATTTTGGGGGGTATTATTAACAAGAGGAATGGCTGTGTTTATTGTTTAAAGTTATAAGGCCCCGGTTCTGCACAGTATATATGTGACTGTACGAAAATGAAAATGGAAAATAAAAACACATTTACAGGGGGGGGAAAAAAGCTGTGCAATTGTTTGAGATCCCAAATAAGAAAACAACGAACATGGCAGTACAGATGTTTTCAACATCTTTTGGGGGTGGTGGGGTCAATGGTTTGACTCCTTTTTTTTTTTGAGTAGGTTTAATAGACTTTTTGAGGGACGCGGTGGCTCGGTGGCTAAGACGCTCAGCTTGTCGATCAGAAAGGTTCGGCAGATTGGCAGTTCCAATCCCTAGCGCCGCGTAACGGAGTGAGCTCCTGTTATTTGTCCCAGCTTCTGCCAACCTAACAGTTCAAAACCACGTGAAAAATGCAAGTAGAAAAACAGGAACCACCTTTGGTGGGAAAGTAACAGCATTCTGTGCGACTTCGGCGTTGAGTCATGCCGGGCCACATGACCACGGAGAAGTCTTTGGACAGCGCTGGCTCTTCGGCTTTGAAACGGAGATGAGCACTGCCCCCTAGAGACGGGAATGACTAGCACATATGTTCTATGGAGCCGAGGTGGCGCAGTGGTTAGAGTGCAGCACTTGCAGGCCACTTCAGCTGACTGTTATCTGCAGTTCGGCTGTTCAAATCTCACCGGCTCAGGGTTGACTCAGCCTTCCATCCTTCTGAGGTGGGTGAAATGAGGACCCAGAACACTTCAGCTGACTGTTATCTGCAGTTCGGCTGTTCAAATCTCACCGGCTCAGGGTTGACTCAGCCTTCCATCCTTCCGAGGTGGGTAAAATGAGGACCCGGATTGTTGTTGGGGGCGATATGCTGACTCTGTAAACCGCTTAGAGAGGGCTGAAAGCCCTATGAAGCGGTATATAAGTCTAACTGCTATTGCTATGTTCAGAGGGAACCCTTACCTCTTTTAAAGCAACTCACTCCCTATTGCAAGTCGGGCATCAAACCCTGAGTTATTTTTTAGTTGTAATTAGTTGCTATGAAGACGGTTTCCTTTGCTGTGTTGACAGCTGAAATTTATTGGCTTCGTAATCTCTGCAGTCAGGATTTCCCCTGCTTGTGTTGAGATTTATCTCGTTTGAGGTCTTGGTTCACAGCTGAGCTATACAAAGACTGGCCTTAAACTGAGTTTACAGAAAGAGAGAATAATTTCTGCCCTGTTATTTCCTTTCCATGTCGTTCCAAGCGCGGTTGACTCAGCCTAAATCCCGGCAGGGAAGTTTTCGAAAACAAAGCTGGATGAGAATTGCAGGTAGTCCTCGGATTACGGCCATGAGGGGGCCTGATTTTTTTTAAATGTTGCTAAGTGAGACGTTTCAGTGAGTTTTGCCCCATTTGACGACCTTTCCTGCTACGGTCGTTAAGTGAATCACCGCAGGGGTTAAGCTAAGTAATGCAGTCGTTATGTGAATCTGGCTTCCCCGTTGACTTTGCTTGTCAGACGGTCGCGAAAGGGGATCACGTGACCGTCAGCTGCCGGGCGTCTGGATTTTGATCATATGACCAAGGGAATGGTGCAACAGTCATAAGTGTGAAAAGTGGTCTTAAGTTCCTTTTTCACTAGCCTTGTATCTTTGAAGAGTCACTAAATGAACTGTCGTAAGTCGAGGTCGACCTGTACAATGAAGGCATAGCAAAAACAAAGTTCATGAAAACGCTGCTAGTTTTATTGGTAACTAGCTGTTAACCCAGTGTTGCCCCGGTCTTTGTTTACCCCAATCCTGTAGTAGACATTTACAAATGTCAGACGAAGGGAACAGCTAAAGAACAAGGATTGACTTGGGAGTAAGGCCACACAGGTGGACGATGAATGGCCCCTCCCAGAGGAAACAAAAGAGGAGCGAAAGGGGAGTGGAGTTTGCAGGAGACAATTAGTTCGCTTAATTGGTTTGCGACTCTCCGAGACTCCTTGCCAAGTTCTGCAGATAATCAGCCTGGCAGCTCTCCAAGCCAGAGAAGGTCTGTGACCGTAAATCCTCCCTTGAAAGACTTCACTGAATGGGAATGAGCAGAATACACAGGAAATTAATAAAAGGGGATTTTGTCGGGACAAGGAGTTTGCTTCATGCTCTTGGGAAGCTTCGGTTAGAACAGGAAAAGCACAATAAACAAACAAACAAATAAATAAAAATAAAAATAATAACAAATAACAAATAAATAATAAATAATAAATAAATATAAATATAAATAATATAAATAATATAAATAATATAAATATAAATAATATAAATATAAATAATATAAATATAAATATAAATAAATATAAATATAAATATAAATAAATATAAATATAAATAATATAAATATAAATATAAATATAAATATAAATATAAATATAAATATAAATATAAATATAAATATAAATATAAATATAAATATAAATATAAATAATATAAATAATATAAATATAAATATAAATATAAATATAAATATAAATATAAATATAAATATAAATATAAATATAAATATAAATATAAATATAAATATAAATATAAATATAAATATAAATAATATAAATATAAATAATATAAATATAAATAATATAAATATAAATAATATAAATATAAATATAAATATAAATATAAATATAAATATAAATATAAATATAAATATAAATATAAATATAAATATAAATATAAATATAAATATAAATATAAATATAAATATAAATATAAATATAAATATAAATATAAATATAAATATAAATAATATAAATATAAATAATATATAAATAAATATGAACAGGTCAAAACCCGCCACAAGCAGCTGTTCTTAAAAATGCCTTCTGGGCATTTTCAGGCGCAATGCAATTCAAAACCTGCCTTTTGTCCTCTAAGAAACGGTGTTTTCTTACCGCAAATTTGTCATTGCCGCGGGACCCACCCTTTGGCATCCTGCAATCCTCCTGCCTCGGATCTGAAGTTTGCTTTAGAGAGAAGATTGGGCAGGTCCGTCAACCTGCCAGCCAGAAGGACATTTCACAATTTCCCTTCTGAGCAATCTGCATTCCACTTAGCAATATCATCAGAGAGATATTATCCTTGAAGGAAGCGATACGAAGCTGTTGCTTTAGCTGCAGGTTACAAATTGATGCGGTGCACCTCATAAGCTCTCCAAGCGTTTGCAAAATCTGAGAGTTAAAAGGCCACGCCTTTTCATCATAATTTGCAAATTTGGGAAGCTGAAAGCCGTATCTCTTCATAATAACTTGCAAATTCTGAGACTTGAAGGTCACACCTCTTCATAATAATTTGAAAGTTATTTCAAATAATGAAGAGCCAGCGCTGTCCGAAGACATCTCCGTGGTCATGTGGCCGGCATGACTCAATGCCGAAGGCGCACGGAACACTGTTATCTTCCCACCAAAGCTGGTCCCTATTTTTCTACTTGCATTTTTTTACATGCTTTCGAACTTCTAGGTTGGCAGAAGCTGGGACAAGTCACGGGTGCTCACTCCGTTACGCGGCGCTAGGGATTCGAACTGCCGACCTTTCTGATCAACAAGCTCAGCGTCTTAGCCACTGAGCCACTGGGTCCCTCTGTGACAATGGTACACCTTTGTAATAATTGTTCTGTTTTGTAAAGAAAGCTTCAGTTCACCTTTCCTTTTGCAACGGTAGCTGTTTTGAACCTGGTTTGTAGGAAGACAACGGTATGATTTAATTTCCTTTTTTTTATACAAAAAAGAAGAAGAAGAAAAAAATAGTCACCACTTCCTGTATCTGATATTTTAAAACTTGAAGGTACAGAACATCGAGGTCTTTTCTGTACATTCGCCTTGCCGTGGTGACTTCTTCATTGAACCCCAACCCTGAACTTAACTTTGGACGATCTAATCCCATCTGACATTTCAAAGAATATTTCCTCCTTTCTTCTCTCTGCTTCTTCCTTTTAACACAGCCGGCTGTGAATGACCAATAGATGGTCTGCCTTAAGCATTGAAGAAAAGTCTTTTGTGCTGGGCTGCATATTAGTATACTGTTAAATTAATATTTAACTATTTCTGACACCTGCCAGGTGGAAACAGACCCTGAAACAAGGCATCTTACTATTGAGAAGGTTTCTGAAATTTACATTAAACCTGCTTTGCTAGTCTTGGTTGCACATTAAATTACTCTAAACAGGACATTGTTTTCTGTATCTCTCTGAGGTTGATTAATGGTCTATGAGCTAACCCAAGCCATTAAAAAGTTACTTAAGTTTTCCAAGTTTTTGTCCAATCAATATTTGCCAGTAACTTATTTACTGACCAGCGGCTTGCGGAGCTGACAGCAGAGTCAGACAGTGAGGAGGTTGGGGAGGAACATGGGACAGTCCTGGAGTCTGGGGAAGGCTCAGATAAGGGCTCTGCGTCAGAGGCAGAGAGGAGACCAGGGCCATCTGGGAATTATGTGCTGCCTCCAGAGATGGACATCAGCGAGGCAGAGGAATAGGGGGAGCCTGTTCCCAGTGCACGCATGCGCAGAGCTGCCAAAAGACAAGAATAGTTAAGACAAAAGGGGCGACTCAGGAGAAAGGCTTGGAGATGATTGGTCCCTCCCATAAGACCTAAAAGAGGAGCAAACGAAGGTGAGCTTTTGTGGTGCAATCAGAACATTGCGTGTGTTGAAGTTGTTTTAACGCAAACCAAAGATGCCTTTTAAAAAACAAGTTGACATCCTATTCTTATGCATGCCAGTGCTGTGTGGGAGGTAATTTAAGGTGGTTCTGACAAGTGTCGTCGGCATCTTCATATCCGGTCACATGGGTGGCAAGCCACTCACATCCGGTCACATGGGCAGCAAGCCACTCCCACAAAGGAGGCCACACCCACAGAGTAGGTTCGAACAATTTTTGAAACCCACCACTGATTCAGGGAGTTGAAGTCCTCGCCCCTTAAAGTTGCCAAAGTTGAGAAGCCTTAGAAATACAGAGCATAGAGTATTTTTTTTAAAAAAACATTGCAGGTTGAGGACTCTCTGTACTGAGGCAAACAACTCTCACATTTCTCTGAATTGCAGAAGTTGAGCAGATCGAGTTTGGCCCTCAATTTGATCTGACCTAACGTGGATCTCATCCCTGGATCCGCAGGAAGTGTGGAGTTGAGATTGTTCCCCGGTGCACAAATTTAACCCCAGACTTCATGCTTCTGAAGTCAAGAATTCCAGAAGTTGCCCAGATGTCTCTTTAACGTGGTCCCTTCTTTCTCAGGTGTTCTTCTTGGGCCTTATCCTCCTCCCTCTACGTGCTGCGTTCATCGTACTCCTTCTGTTGCTGGCATGGCCTTTTGTCCTCCTCGCGACATCCTGCACCAATGAAAAAGGCTCGGCGCCCCTCCGAGGATGGAGAAGGTAATATGGGACATATCCAAAAAATGTTGTTTGTATTTTTCATGGAAGCATCACCTGGTTTGCAAAGAGGAGGGAATGTCGAAAGAGTTGAGATCACGGCGGCGTGGAGGTCATTTATTGTGGGAAACACTTCATTTTTCATTCTGCCTTGAAATAAATATTGACTCTACACAAATCACCTCCCATTTCTGTGTTGGAGCAGAACTGGATGAAAAGTTCACACATATGCAACTCAGACTTAATTTTGTCCTGTCTAGAGCAAGGGGAACGGAAGTACTGCGATGTTTTATACAATAGCAGAGTTGGAAGGGACCTTGGAGGTCTTCTAGTCCAGTCCCCCTGCCTAGGCAGGAAACCCTATACCGTTTCAGACAAATGGCGATCCAACATCTTCTTAAAAACCTCCAGTGTTGGAGCATTCACAACTTCTGGAGGCAAGTTGGTTCCACTGATTAATTGTTCTCACTGTCAGGAAATTTCTCCTCAGTTCTAAGTTGCTTCTCTCCTTGATTAGTTTCCACCCATTGCTTCTTGTCCTGCCCTCAGGTGCCTTGGAGAATAGCTTGACTCCCTCTTCTTTGGGGCAACCCCTGAGATATTGGAAGACTGCTATCATGTCTCCCTTAGTCCTTCTTTTCATTAAATTAGACATACCCAGTTCCTGCAACCGTTCCTCATATGTTTTAGTCTCCAGTCCCCTAATTATCTTTGTTGCTCTTCTCTGCACTCTTTCTAGAGTCTCCACATCTTTTCCACATTTCTTTTTGTCCTTTTGAAAAAAATGAACAAATGACTTTAAACTTCTTATTTTAAGATTGGAAGACGTGTCTTTCAGGGTTAGCTGACCTGTACCGTTATGGGGTTAATGATTACAATATTTATTTGATAACAGTGTTTATTTCCTGCAGCATTCAGAAATCTCATCCAAAACTCGATCCTTCTGCCTAGCCACCCTTTTGATTTTGCTAACTGATCTCTTGTGATAATACATAAATATTAATGCTTTCCCCCAACATCATCGGGTGACCCAAAATTTTACTTTCTTTTTTAATGCTTTTAATTGCAAGCTGTACACTTTTCATAAGGGACGTGGTGGCTCAGTGGCTAAGACGCTGAACTTGTTGATCAGAAAGGTCGGCAGTTCGAATCCCTAGCGCCGCGTAATGGAGCGAGCTCCCGTTACTTGTCCCAGCTTCTGCCAGCCTAGCAGTTCGAAATCAAATATGCTATCTGTTCAGCAAAGATATCCTATCATGCATAGGATGTGTGGCTCAGTGGCGAAGACACTGAGCTTGTCGAACAGAAAGGTCGGCGGTTTGAATCCCTAGCGCCGCATAACGGAGTGAGCTCTTGTCACTTGTCCCAGCTTCTGCCAACCTAGCAATTTCGAAAGGACGTAAAAAATGCAATTAG
>NW_028261394.1:45310197-45317697 GCF_051295495.1 Thamnophis sirtalis
TTCTTTCTTTCTTTCTTTCTTTCTTTCTTTCTTTCTTTCTTTCTTTCTTTCTTTCTTTCCTTCCTTCCTTCCTTCCTTCTTTCTTTCTTTCTTTCTTTCTGTCTCTCTCTCTCTCTCCCTCCTTTCCTTCCTTTTTCCTTTGCTTTCTTTCCTTCTTTCTTTCCTTCCTTTCTTCTTTCTTTCTTTCTTTCCTTCTTTCCTTCTTTCTTTCTTTCTGTCTTTCTCTCCCTCCTTTCCTTCCTTTTTCCTTTGTTTTCTTTCCTTCTTTCTTTCCTTTCTTTCTTCTTTCTTTCTTTCTTTCTTTCTTTCTGTCTTTCTCTCTCCCCCTCCTTTCCTTCCTTTTTCCTTTGTTTTCTTTCCTTCTTTCCTTCCTTCCTTTCTTCTTTCTTTCTTTCTTTCCTTCCTTCCTTCTTTCTTTCTTTCTTTCTTTCTGTCTTTCTCTCTCTCCCCCTCCCTCCCTTCCTTTTTCCTTTGTTTTCTTTCCTTCTTTCTTTCTTTCCTTCCTTCCTTCCTTCCTTCCTTCCTTCCTTCCTTCTTTCTTTCTTTCTGTCTTTCTCTCTCTCCCTCCTTTCCTTCCTTTTTCCTTTGTTTTCTTTCCTTCTTTCTTTCCTTCCTTTCTTCTTTTTCTTTCTTCCTTTCTTTCCTTCCTTCCTTCCTTCCTTCCTTCTTTCTTTCTTTCTTTCTTTCTTTCTGTCTTTCTCTCTCCCTCCTTTCCTTCCTTTTTTCTTTGTTTTCTTTCCTTTCTTTCTTCCTTCCTTCTTTCTTTCTTTCTTTCTTTCTTTCTTTCTTTCTTTCTTTCTTTCTTTCTTTCTTTCTTCCCTGCATTCTAGGTAATGATTTTCCCAGAAGGGACATGTACAAACCGATCGTGTTTGATCACATTTAAACAAGGTGAGGAAAGCTTTGCCGGATGACTTATTTTGGGAAAGCAGAAGGAACAGTTCAGGATGTATGTCAGACATTTCAAAGCTTGTTATGGGTGTCTTAGGGTTTCCTGTTTCCTAATGTAGGTGAGCAGTAAAGCACATGGTGTCTGTACTGTTTGTTTGCTCTGTGTTGGTTCTTTATACTGTATAAATGGAATTTCCAATAGGACGCCATGAGGGAAAGAGAGAATGAGGGATTGGGTCAAATTAAAAAAATGGCCTCTTTTGTGAGCCATTGGGGAACTTTTTGTCACATTTATTTTATTTTGAGGTTAAATAGATATTATTTACTTTCTGCAAATGCTGGAATTCCAAGCTAACGATGCAGGAACCTTCAAACACATTGCTTTTATTTTCAGGAGCTTTTATTCCTGGGGTTTCTGTTCAGCCCGTGATTATTCGCTACCCCAACAAGTTGGTAAGTCTTGAATTTAGACCGAAGGAGATTCCTTCTTGAAATTCCTCTGCTCACTTTGGACAAAAGGGGAAAATTAGCTCAGTTGTACAGGTGCCTCACGACAAGTTACTTTGCAAACACTTCCAAATTACAACGGACCCACCTTGACCCAGATTCAAAGTCCCAGACCCAATTCAAGCCTTTGTTCAACACAACTACATTTTTGGGATGTTGTTCGAAGTATCCTGCGCTCATCTGATGGTGTTTTACGACAATTGTACCGAAACCAGTCTCCTCCAGTTTTTCAGCCAAACCATATCCATAGCGAATCATTGGTTCCCTTAATGACCGGGGTGTTTGCTTAATGACTGCCATAAAAACAGTTGTAAAATTTGAATTGGACTTGTTTTGCAACCATCCAGACTTAAGGTAGTGACTCTAAGTAAGTTAGGTAACTCTAAGTAAGTTAGGAAAGAAGTGAAATGTAAAAAGTTCAGTCATGTTTGCCCCCTTTCAAAGTATGGGAGCATTTCCTCCCGTCACACTGGCTGTTGATTCTGATTTAAATTATAATTCTAGCATCACTGAAAACGTACGTTTTTGACACACTGCCTCCTTCTGCAGAGACTGCTATGGCTCAGAGCCTCCCTTAAAATGAGTTTCGTTTTGCATTAAATTTATTTCAAGGGATAAGAGAATTTTGGAGACATTCGGTGTGCGTCCTTGACTTATTTAGTGGATGCAACATGAAATGGAATGGCTTGATTTTGGGCAGTGGAGTCAAAAGTATCTTTGCGTGAATGTCTTTCCTTCTGGCATTGCTTCCCCAGGCATTTCCAGCTTCCCTGACGTCTGACATTAAAATTAAAATTCTGATATTAAAATCCAGTCCACTGCAGACCACGTCAGGAATGTATCTGTTCTGGCTGAGAGACTCCTGTCTGTTTAAAAAAAAAAATGGTTTCCCCCCATCTTTGTCCCTTGAATAATTCTGCAAAATTACCCACCCAATTTTTTTGCCCTTGGATTTGGTGGAGACTTTCAAAAGCTGTTTCTGGTTGCTTTTATTCCCAATAAACAACCACACCATTCTTCACTTCCCGGCCTCCAGCTTGCTACTGAAAAACCTTGACTTCCCAGCTGTGATTTGTTTTGTGATCGCATCTTATTGTCGAGTTAAATTATCTCTCTCTTCCCCCCCCCCCTTTCATTTAATTCTTCCAGGATACTGTGACATGGACCTGGCAGGGAAACAGCTTGTAAGTCAAATCCTCGGAAGAGAAATGCACTTTCTAAAAACTTATTTGTGTTAGGCAGTGTCTGTTAGGCGCAACGGTTTTGAGCATTGTTGCATTTTAAAAATTGTTACACAGATCAAAGGATTTGTGGTGGCAACTGGTAATAAATGATAATGATGAAGCTGGTGATCCTCCTGAGCCGAGGTGGCGCAGTGGTTAGAGTGCAGTACTGCAGCCACTTCAGCTGACTGCTAACTGCAGTTCGGCGGTTCAAATCTCATCGGCTCAAGGTTGACTCAGCCTTCCATCCTTCCGAGGTGGGTAAAATGAGGACCCAGACTGTGGGGGCGATATGCTGACTCTGTAAACCGCTTAGAGAGGGCTGAAAGCCCTATGAAACGGTATATAAGTCTAACTGCTATTGCTATTCTCCTCCTCCATCCCCTCCCCTTCTTTCCCCTCCTTCCCTCTTCCCCCTCCTCCTCTTCCTCCTCCTCCCTCCTCCTCCTTCTCTTCCTCCTCCCCCTCCCCTCCTTCCCCCTCCCTCTTCCCCTCCTCCTCTTCCTCCTTCTCTTCTTCTTCTTCCTCCCCTTCTTCCTTCTAACTCCTTCTAGCATTGATGATGTTACCTAGTTGGGTAATGAAATGTCTGCAACAAAACCACCAAGCTCAGAGAGCATCAAGGATGACTTCTCCTCCTCCTGCTCCTCCTCCTCCCTCCTCCTGCTTCCCTTTCTCCTTCTTCTCTTCTGCCTCTTCCACCCCCTCCCCATTATAATCTGGGGTACAAGAACAGATCAGAATTTCTGTTGTTAATCATTGTGGTTGTAAATGGAGGCAACCACATGACCAGGCCCTCCTGTTTTAATCACTTTTACAACCTTTGTTAAGAGCCGAGGTGGCGCAGTGGTTAGGGTGCAGTACTGCAGGCCACTTCAGCTGACTGCTATCTGCAGTTCGGCGGTTCTAATCTCACCGGCTCAAGGTTGACTCAGCCTTCCATCCTTCCGAGGTGGGTGAAATGAGGACCCAGACTGTGGGGGGCGATAGGCTGACTCTGTAAACCGCTTAGAGAGGGCTGAAAGCCCTATGAAGCGGTATATAAGTCTAACTGCTATTGCTATTGCTAAGTCTTAGAGGAATTCATCCAAACGTTGAATGCTGCAAAGCCACCTCGTACATATTTTCTTTCTTTTGTTTTCCAGCAAACAGGCGTTCCTGCTAACTCTGTGCCAAGTCTTTACGAAAGTCGAAGTGGAGGTAAGGGGGCAGGGGGAGAGAATGAAGGCTGTTCAGTCTAGTTAAAAAGAATAAAATTGTGTCCATTTTTTACTTATTGGTGGGGAAGGGAAGGAGCAAGAAAGAGAGAGGGGAGGGGGATAGAGGAGAGGAAGGAAGGAGAAAAAGAAGAAAAGGGAGGGAGGGAGGGAGAGAGAGAGAGAGAAAGATTGGCAGAAAGAAAGAAAAAACAAAGAGAAAGAGAAAGGAAGGGAGGAAGGAAGGAAAAAGAGGAAAGAAAGAAAAAGAGGAAAGAAAGAAAAGGAAGGAAGGAAAGAGAAACAGAGAAAGAAAGAAAAAGAAAGAGAAAAAAACTGTTTCTGTTTGATGTTTTAATTCTAAGAGTTTTTTTCTCTCAAAGGTGCGAAATAAAGCCTGATTTCCTTTCCTAAGGCTGTAGCGCCCTCTTGTGGCAGACAGTCTGACTTTCCCCTGGCTGAGAAATAAATTTAAAGGCTGCCAACTCTGTGGGACCCTTATGCCCCTTTGACTGAGGCTGCCTTTATTTTTCAGTTCCTCCCCGTTCATGTCCCATCTGAGGCAGAAAAGAAAGACCCCGCGCTTTTCGCCAACAGAGTCCGTAATAAAATGGCAAGGTCAGTGTTTGTGGGAGGATATTTCTCTACTTGCAATGGAGATGGGGAAGCAGGTGGCTGCACACTCTACAGGGGGGTGGAAAGATTTTATTTCTATTTTATTTTTTAATACAGATCCTTCCTTCCTTCCTTTCTCCCTACTTCCTTCTGTTTCTCATTTTCCTTCCCTCCCTTCTTCCCTTCCTTCCTTCATCCCTCCCTCCTTCCTTCCTTATGTTTCTGATTTTCCTTCCCTTTTTTTCCTTCCTTCCTCCTTTCCTTCTTTCATCCCTCCTTCCCTCCCTCCTTCCTTCTGTTTTTCATTTCCTTCCCTTCCTTCCTTCTTTCCTTCTTTCATTCCTCCCTCCCTCCTTCCTTCTGTTTTTCATTTCCTTCCCTTCCTTCTTTCCTTCCTTCATCCCTCTCTCCCTCCTTCTTTCCTTCTGTTTCTCATTTTCTTTTCCTTTTCTTTCCTTCCTTCTTTCCTTCGTTCATCCCTCCCTCCTTCCTTCCTTATGTTTCTCATTTTCCTTCCCTTCCTTTCTTCTTTCCTTCATCCCTCCCTCCTTCTTTCCTTCTGTTTCTCATTTTCTTTTCCTTCCCTTCCTTTCTTCTTTCCATCCCTCCCTCCTTCTTTCCTTCTGTTTCTCATTTTCTTTTCCTTTTCTTTCCTTCCTTCTTTCCTTCGTTTGTCCCTCCCTCCTTCCTTCCTTATGTTTCTCATTTTCCTTCCCTTCCTTCCTTCCTTCCTTCCTTCTTTTCTTCCTTCCTTCCTTCATCCCTCCCTCCCTTTCCTTTTGTTTCTCATTTTCTTTTCCTTTTCTTTTCTTCCTTCTTTCCTTCCTTTGTTCCTCCCTCCTTCCTTCCTTATGTTTCTCATTTTCCCTTCCTTCCTTCCTTCCTCCTTTCCTTCTTTCATCCCTCCCTCCCTCCCTTCCTCGATGAATACTTTTTCTGGATTCCTCCTCATCCAGAAGAATTACTTTTATAGTCTTAGGAGGCAAGAAATTTTTGCAAAGACTAAAGACATGACTTCCTCTGTCTTTCTCCCGACGAATCTTTTCGATGTTTATATTCTCCCGATTAAATGTGCTTTTTTCCTTGGCTTTTGTGGAAGGTCTGCGGGTGCCACCTCCCTTAAGTCTTCTTGGCCATGGCTTTGGGGCATTAATTGAACAGATTTTGAGGATTTTGTTTCCTTTCAATCACAGCGTTTTGGATGTGCCAGTCACAGATCACACTTACGAAGATTGCCGGCTCATGATTTCGGCTGGGCAGTTAACTCTCCCCATGGAAGCTGGCTTGGTCGAATTCACAAAAATCAGCAAGAAATTGAAGTAAGTAGGCCAGCTCCATTTCACAGGGTGGTTCTCATGGGAAAAAGAGGAGGAACAAAGAAAGAAATAGGTAAAGGTAAAAGTTCCCCTTGCACATATGTGCTAGGCCAGTGTTTCTCAACCTTGGCAACTTGAAGATGTCCGGACTTCAACTCCCAGAATTCCCCAGCCAGCGAATGCTGGCTGGGGAATTCTGGGAGTTGAAGTCCGGACATCTTCAAGTTGCCTAGGTTGAGAAACACTGTGCTAGTCGTTCCCGACTCTAGGGGGCGGTGCTCATCTCCGTTTCAAAGCCGAAGAGCCAGCGCTGTCCGAAGACATCTCCGTGGTCATGTGCCTGGCATGACTCAATGCCCAAAGGCACACAAAACGCTGTTCCCTTCCCACCAAAGGTGGTTCCTATTTTTCTACTTGCATTTTTACGTGCTTTCGAACTGCTAGGTTGGTAGAAGCTGGTTCAAGTCACGGGAGCTCACTCCGTTACGCGGCGCTAGGGATTCGAACTGCCAAACTGATGACCTTTCTGATCGACAAGCTCAGCATCTTAGCCCCTGAGCCACCGCGTCCCTAAGAATAAAATAAACATAAGAATAAAATATAGGAGGAATTAAAAAAAATAGGAGGAAGAAGGAAGAAGAATACAGGAAGCCCTCAGGCTACCACCACAATTGAGCCCAAAATCTGTGTGGCTAAGTGAGACGTTAAGTCAGTTTTGCCCCGTTTTACGACCTTTCTTGCCGCAGCTGTTAAGTGAATCACTGCAATTGACAAGTTAACACCATGGTTTGTTCAATGAATCTGGCTTCCCTGTTGACTTTGCTGGCCAGAAGGTTGCAAAAAGGGATTGCTGGAACTGTCAGAAGTACATGCCAGTTGCCAAGCCTCCGGATTTTGATCACGTGACCACGGGGATGCTGCGTGGGAAACAGTCAGAGGTCACCTTTTTTAGTGTAACTTTGAACAGTCACTAAATGGGCTGTTGTAAGTCGAGGACTACCTGTATGAGGTATGTTGAGTTATTTATAAAAACAATAAAGGTGGGAATGTAAACAAATAATTTCCTGAGACAAGTCCAGAAACAATTTCCTAACAGTTAGAAGAATTAATCAGGGGAACGGACGTTGACTCCAGAAGTTGTGAATGCTCCAACACTGGAAGTTTTTAGGAAGATGTTGGATAGCCATTTGTCTGAAGTGGTGTAGGGTTTCCTGCCTAGGCAGGGGGTTGGACTAGAAGACCTCCAAGGTCCCTTCCAACTCTGCTATTCTATACTCTATAGTATATCTGGAGGAATAGAACTGGATGTTCCCTCCAGTTGCCTTAGGATCTTTCTGCTGAGTCAGAGAGCTGGAGGGATCCGGGGAAAAGGTGATAATCCTGGATCTCACACGTCTGCGGATTTGGTTTCTAGCGTGCTTCTCTTCATCGGTTGAACTTTCTCTGGATATAAATAGAAATGGGTGACATTGCAGCTGGCGTGAAACCTTAGCAGGGTTGGGAGAAAACTCCCAGGAGGGCTCAGTTGGATCTCTTAAGAGAGTTTTGTGGACAACTTCAGTGACTTATCAAAGAGCTTCCAGCAGGAGGGTTGAGATATAATGCCCATTTCCCAGAAAGCTGGTGGATGCTTGAGTCCACAAGGAAATTTCTTGACACCACATTGATGTCTCTTTTTCTCCCCTGGAACAAGTAGATGCAAAGTTTTGGATTGAAGCGGCCTGCCTTATTTTTGCTTTTTGGCCCTGTGTC
>NW_028261394.1:45322697-45347697 GCF_051295495.1 Thamnophis sirtalis
TGGCCGGTGGAGAAATGAGGCCCCTAGATTAAACTTGGTTATTTGTTTTCGACCTGGGAAAAAAAAATACTTTAGATGTGGTTGTCCTTGTGGTGACTTGAACAGGTCCAAAGGGGACATTTCTACCTCCTTCTGACACGGATCCTAACTTTGTCCTGAGTAAATCCCGTAGACGTCTCAATATGTGCTTTCTTTGTTCCTTTTCACCGATTTTGACGGGCCCTGTGACTCACATCTGTGCCATTGTGTTGACTTGGTTTAGGGCTTTTCCCGTGGTGGTTGAGTGTCTTGTGTGAACCTGCCTTCGTGCCTTCTTGAGTCAACCCTAGTTGGACAAACTCAAGTTGAGATAAAATGAGAACCAGCAGCTCCAAACCAGCTCGGAGGAAGAGGGCATTTTCTCATTGCTTACTCCATGGCAGCTGTGACAGCTGTGCCTCTCCTTGGCCAAAAGTCTCCGAGGATAATTTACTATTCCAGAAAAGTTCCTTGTTTTAGTTGAGGAGCCCAACTGGGAACCTTTCTAGATTGTGGACAGCCAGATCCTGCAGCTGCAGATCTTGTTAAGACTCTGAATGTTCAGGAATATTATTACTATTTTTAAAAATCCTTCCTCCTGGTTTTCCCTAGGATCACGTCATTCTCTCTGGCCATTGAAGTCATCCATCCATTCATCCATTCATCTATCTATCCATCCATCCATCCATTTAACCATCCTTCCATCCATCCATCCATCCATCCATTTATCCATCCTTCCATCCATCCATCCATCCATCAATCCATTTATCTATCCATTCATCCATCCATTTATTCATCCTTCCATCCATCCATCCATCCATCAATCCATTTATCTATCCATTCATCCATCCATTTATCCATCCTTCCATCCATCCATCCATCCATTTATCTATCCATCCATCCATTTATCTATCCATCCATCCATCCATTTATCTATCCATCCATCCATCCATTTATCTATCCATCCATCCATCCATTTATCTATCCATCCATCCATCCATCCATTTATCTATCCATCCATCCATTTGAAGTTGTTCATATGTGTCTTTGGGTTCCATCTGATCATTGTTACTATGTTAAGTGACCTGATGTTGGGCCTTCTGTTGGTTTGAACCATCTGTGTTTCTCAGGATAATTCCATAGCAATAGCAATAGCAATAGCAGTTAGACTTATATACCGCTTCATAGGGCTTTCAGCCCTCTCTAAGCGGTTTACAGAGTCAGCATATCGCCCCCACAGTCTGGGTCCTCATTTCACCCACCTCGGAAGGATGGAAGGCTGAGTCAACCTTGAGCCGGTGAGATTTGAACCGCTGAACTGCAGATAACAGTCAGCTGAAGTGGCCTGCAGTACTGCACCCTAACCATTGTGCCACCTTGGCAATTCCATCTCCTTTGAATGCTTGATCCGATGGCCTCAGATGCTGTCCCTCGTGTTGGCCATTGATCTTTCTTGGGGTAATTCCATCCTTTTAAAAGAAAAAGAAAAAGAGACAGAACATTTTACAAGGGTGGTGCAACCAAACGAGGAGATAAAATATTCACCCAATGATTTTGCTGCAAAATCTGTACTTGAATTATTTAGAGGGCTGCTTTAGACAAGGAATAAGTTTAATTTTTTTTTCTTTGCCAAGTTTCCAGTGCAGGCCTTTCTGAAGAGGTGGGGTAATGTATTCAAATACTACTGTTTTTAATTGTTCGTCCCTGATTTAAGTATAGACATGTGTACACATTTTTGTTCTTTCTCTCTCTCTGTCTCTCTGTCTCTCTTTGTCTCTCTCTCTCCACTTTCACTCCTCTCTCTCTTCTCTCTCTCTAGCTATCTTTTGCTGTTTTTTCTGTCTTTCTTTCTCAATCTTTTTCTCTCAATCTCTCTTCTCCCTCTCAGTCTTTTGCTGTCTTCTCTCTCTCTCTTCTCTCTTCTCTCTCTCGGTCTCTCTCTCTCTCTTTGTCTCTCTCTCTCCACTTTCACTCCTCTCTCTCTTCCCTCTCTCTAGCTATCTTTTGCTGTTTTTTCTGTCTTTCTTTCTCAATCTTTTTCTCTCAATCTCTCTTCTCCCTCTCAGTCTTTTGCTGTCTTCTCTCTCTCTCTCGGTCTCTCTCTCTCTCTTTGTCTCTCTCTCTCCACTTTCACTCCTCTCTCTCTTCCCTCTCTCTAGCTATCTTTTGCTGTTTTTTCTGTCTTTCTTTCTCAATCTTTTTCTCTCAATCTCTCTTCTCCCTCTCAGTCTTTTGCTGTCTTCTCTCTCTCTCTTCTCTCTTCTCTCTCTCGGTCTCTCTCTCTCTCTCTTTGTCTCTCTCTCTCCACTTTCACTCCTCTCTCTCTAGCTATCTTTTGCTGTTTTTTCTGTCTTTCTTTCTCAATCTTTTTCTCTCAATCTCTCTTCTCCCTCTCAGTCTTTTGCTGTCTTATCTCTCTCTCTCTCTCTGTCTTTTGCTCTCTCTCTCTCTCTCTTTGTCTCTTTCTCTCCACTTTCACTCCTCTCTTCTCTCTCTAGCTATCTTTTGCTGTTTTTTCTGTCTCTCTTTCTCAATCTTTTTCTCTCAATCTCTCTTCTCCCTCTCAGTCTTTTGCTGTCTTCTCTCTCTCTCTTCTCTCTTCTCTCTCTCGGTCTCTCTCTCTCTCTTTGTCTCTCTCTCTCCACTTTCACTCCTCTCTCTCTTCCCTCTCTCTAGCTATCTTTTGCTGTTTTTTCTGTCTTTCTTTCTCAATCTTTTTCTCTCAATCTCTCTTCTCCCTCTCAGTCTTTTGCTGTCTTCTCTCTCTCTCTTCTCTCTTCTCTCTCTCGGTCTCTCTCTCTCTCTCTTTGTCTCTCTCTCTCCACTTTCACTCCTCTCTCTCTAGCTATCTTTTGCTGTTTTTTCTGTCTTTCTTTCTCAATCTTTTTCTGTTTATTATATTTATATGCTGCCCTTTTCCCCCCGAAGGGGACTCAGGGCGGCTCACAACTCAAACCAGGGAAGGGGGATACAGACAAAAATTTAAAAAACGACACATAACAATGCATAATTTAAAACACACGACAGTTCTCTCAATCTCTCTTCTCCCTCTCAGTCTTTTGCTGTCTTCTCTCTCTCTCTCTCTCTCTCTCTCTCTCTCTCTCTCTCTCTCTCTCTCTCTCTCTCTCTCTCTCTCTCTCTCTGGTTCTCTCTCCTGCATATTCCTTTGAAAGGAAAACAAGGGCTCTCTTGAGAACCGAGCACTTCTCTTGATCATTTGATGGGCTGGTTTCTTGGCAACGCATCCAAGGAGCCTCCCTCTGCTTTGGGGCTAAGATGTTGTAAGGCCTAACTGCTCTCCCTTGCAGTTCTGAGGCTCCCTATCCAAGTAATAACATGGGCTGATTTTGCCTTGGCGAGTTGGGATCAATGGTGATCTGCCAGGTGCTGCTGTCTGCTATGTCACAAGAATGGCTGCTGATCTTTGCAGGTCAAAATAAGCATCGCTGGCAAATGTGCTGCACTTCCCTCCCCTCCCCTCCCCTTTCCGGGGAAGCTTCCAAGAGGCAGGATTGTCACGTGGAGCAGGGAGAGTCGGCAGACAGCCATCCTCCGAGGTGGCGCAGTGGTTAGGGTGCAGTACTGCAGGCCACTTCAGCTGACTGTTATCTGCAGTTCGGCGGTTCTAATCTCACCGGCTCAAGGTTGACTCAGCCTTCCATCCTTCCAAGGTGGGTGAAATGAGGACCCAGACTGTTGGGGGCGATATGCTGACTCTGTAAACCGCTTAGAGAGGGCTGAAAGCCCTATGAAGCGGTATATAAGTCTAACTGCTATTGCTATCCTGAACCCAGCCACTTCCTTTCCAAAGGAGAGCTGAGAATTTGCCCTCGCAGATCAAGGGAGGTCAAAACCCACGGACTTCCCTGGAGATCTCTCTAAAAAGAAACATTTTGGATGCTCATTTTAGCACCCTAAAGAGTCACCCCTTTTTCCCCTTCTAGAGTGGCAGTGGGGACTTCCGCGTTCGTTTTCCCACCAGGTTTTTGCATCTCTTCAAAACGAAACATTCTTGGTTAGGAGCAGTGGTGGGTTTCCAAAAATTTTGGAACCTCTTCTGTAGGTGTGGCCTGCTTTCCGGGTCCACTGGTGGAACCTCTTCTAACCGGTTCGGTAGATTTGACGAACCGGTTCTACCGAATAGGTGCGAACTGGTAGGAACCCACCTCTGGTTTGGAGTGGGAAGAGAGGAAAGAGGTTTCCTGGTGGCTATAAACTCTGCGTCTGGGGCAGGGGGTGGGTGGGCTCTGTTCTGTCATTCGTCTGCAGGGAATTGTGACATGGTCATAAATGGTGGGCATTTACGGGAATGGACTTGGGGGGGGGTTCAATTAAAATTTTAGGAGGGGGGCTTCAGACAGATGCCCCAAATAGCTTTGAATTTGGGAAAGTCTTCTCGTCCAGCAGTCACCAACTGGTGGTCCGTGAGAAAATTTTGGTGGTCTGCAGAAAAAATATTTGCATTTTTTATAGTGCACTAAATCAGGGGGTCCTCAAACTACGCCCCCTGGGATGGATAAGTGCACTTGTGTTGCTGCAGAGAGTCTCCCCCTCTGGGGTCTTTTTGTGTGGGTTAGAGGGGGGCAGAAATTCTGACTTGGGGTCTGCTTCAGCCTCCTGGTGGGGGGCTTTGGGCGAAGGCTGGAGGGAAGCACCACTGCTGGCGAAGAGCCGGAGGGCCTCGTTCCAGTGGGGCTGCATCATGGCCTGGAATTGGCTGACCATCTCAGCCCTCTGAGCCTCCAGGCGCCGGTATCTGGCCTGGCATTCTTGCAGGTCTTCCCTCTGCTTGGAAAGCCCATGCTCCTAGTCCTCAGTGAGGTGCTTCTACTGAGCCCCCTTCTCGGTCAGATCCAATTTGAACTGAGCTGTTTTGCCAACTCTTTCTCCTGGGGGCTGCTTAGCTCCAGCAACTGCTTCCTGTTGGGGCCCTAAGGAGCCCGGGCGGGCAGGCGAGGAGTGGCTGGGAGGGGAGGGGCGAGTAGAGGCCGGCGAGGCGCCCCTCAACATGAGTGACATTGAGTTGGACATGCCAACCCTGTCACATGACCACCTAGCCACGCCCTACTCAGCCGGTCATCAGGCAGATCATATTAGTGGTCCGTGGGATTTAAAATTACGAATTTAGTGGTCCCTGAGATCCGAAAGGTTGGGGGGACGCCTGGACTAGTCCATATTTTGATTTTTGATTTTATTATATTTATATGCCTTTATTTTTTATTTTGCCTCAAAGCAAGCCTTACTAGCTCAGGTACTTTCAAAACTGCCTGTAAGCTCGCAAGTGTGATTCAGGTTAGTGTTTTCATTGGCATTTCAGTGGTTCGGTTCAGAAAAGGAACCGGATCGGAGAAACGTCGCTAGAAAAGTTAATAAAACTTTATTTTATTGTTAAAGCAAAGACATTTTTTTCTTTGCTCCATCCCCCCCACCCCCACCCCTAGCAGAAGTCATTCTTTCTGCATTTGAGAAGGAAAACAGAAATTTTTCAAGGGCTGCTCCCATTGTGGGTTGCATTCCATTCTCCTTTGAAACCAGGAATGTAATCATCACCCGAAGGCTGGCATGCGAGCCTGTAGGTTTAACTCTTTCTGGGCTGCAGCTGGCGGGCTGAAAGAGGGTGCAATTATTTGGGCAGGAATGCCAAGCCAGAAATATATATTTTTTTAAAAAAAGAGGGTGCCACCCTGCAGTGCATAACTCTGCAAATGTTGATGTCTCCTTCAAGGATCTTATAAAATCTGATTCAGACTTTTGGGGATCTTGCCAAGGATCATTTCTCACTGCGTGGTGGTTACAATACAATAGCAGAGTTGGAAGGGACCTTGGAGGTCTTCTAGTCCAACCCCCTGCCTAGGCAGGAAACCCTATACCGTTTCAGACAGATGGCTATCCAACATCTTCTTAAAGACTTCCAGTGTTGGGGCATTCACAACTTCTGGAGGCAGCTTCTGTTCCACTGGTTGTTAGTGTTGTTATTTTTATCATCACCGCTATTTTTAGGGGACTGGAGGCTAAAACATACGAAGGACGGTGGCTGGAATTGGGTGCGTTGAATGTAAAGTAGGATTGGTTTCTTTTTTATTTTTGAGATTTTTTTATTGTTTTAGTAAGAAAAAAAACATCTTTCGTTACATCTTGTTGAAAGCGTATCGATTGGTTACAAATATATTCCGGGCGTTTCTTCCACAGTCCTTACATATGCTTCATCCAAATCGTGTTGTACATTTTCGTGGCACGACATAAGCGCGAACATCAAAAGCGCGCCGACAAAACCGCGGCGCTAAAACCGCGATGTCAAAAGCGCGCCGACCGACAACAGCGCGCCGACAGAAGCGCGATTTAAGTTAAGGTAAGGTTTAGGGTTAGGTTTAGGTTTAGGGTTAGGGTTAGGGTTAGGGTTAGGGTTATTTTTAGGGTTATGTTACAGCGCGCTTCTGTCGACGCGCTTCAGCGCTCATTCGTCGCCGCAGTTTTGACGGCGCAGTTTTGTCACCGCGGTTTAGTCAGACGCGCTTTTGTCGTTTGCGCATTTGTGGTGGAACCGTACATTTTAAGTCAAGAAAGAAAAGTTATGTATTTTACTATCCCTCTACCATAATTCTCATTTGGTTACCATTCTTTAAACATGTTTTTATCTAGAATCATTTATATTAGAAGACACAACCCCCTACTGGCGTTCATTTGCAATTTCAATAGATCTCCAATACCATTACACCTTTATGACATGTTCTAAAATTAATTCGGTTAAGTAAGATATCCAAGCATTCCCCCACCCCCATAACACACCTGTATGTATCATTAAATATTGTCCATTAACATTTCATTGTTATTATTATAGTTAACTAAAGGTTATTTACTGATTATCTCACCTCTCCAGGCCCACACAATATTATAACTTTATAACCATCTTTAAACAATGACTTATTAATATGATTTATAGGGCTTTTCCCTCAATCCCAAATTAGTTAATTACGCGCTAAGAAAATAAACATTAGACATCTAAGACAATCTAAGAGATATTAACATTTCTACTTGACAATCACCCAGAATATACATTAGCGTTTCTAGGGCCTGGTTATTTATCCAAGAAGGATTGGTTTCTTGATGGCATGGCTGTTTTGAAGGACATCAACCGAATGAAGCTGCTGTGGCCTCGAGGTGGAGCGCTCGCCTCACAATCAGGAGGCTGTTAGTTCAATCCTAGGTAGAGGCAGACGTAGGTGTTGGGCAGGGGGTTGGACTAGATGACCTGCAAAGGTTCCCTTCCAACTCTGTTAATCTGAATGGACGAGGGAAAGAGACACGGCAACATCATGGAGCAAATTCAACAACGTTTGTGACTGCCTTGTGTTTCCTTCAGAATGGCGACGGGACCATAGACTTCCGAGAATATGTGATTGGTTTGTCAGTCTTGTGCAATCCTGCCAACACGGAGCAGACGATCCAGATGGCATTTCAGGTAAATCCTCTTCACATGAGGACTCAAGGCGTGCTGGAGCAAGGATCTGCAAGGACAGGTAGGGGGGTATCTCTGGGTGGAGAAATTCTGTGCCCACCAGTCACACCCAGCCCTGGAAAACAGTGGATGTGAGGACAACTTTGTTCATCTCTAAACAGGGATCTGGTCTCCAAACCTGGAAACTTTTTAGACTTGTGGACTTCATCTCTCAGAAATTCTGGGAGTTGAAGTCCCCAAGTCTTAAAGTTGCCAAGTTTGGAGACCCCTTGGAGTTAATTTCCTAACTTCTTTAGTTTCTCCTTCAGGCCCTGATCCTTCTCCAGCTTCTCATCTTCCTCCTCCTCCTCCTCCTCCTCCTCCTCCTCCTCCTCCTCCTCCTCCTCCTCCTCCTCCTCCTCCTCCTTCTTCTTCTTCTTCTTCTTCACTTCTTTCACTTCTTCTCTTCCTTCGGGACCTGTCTCCGACTATGTCAGCCTGGGGGCTTCCTGTTTGCCTCCGGTTAGAAGCGCTACCCTTGGGTCAATCAGGGACTTTGTGGTGTCCCTGCGACCAGCAAGGTTTTGTCTTCCCAGTCATCATCTCTTCGGGATGGTTTAGGTCTTGCTGGACCATCCAAGGGTAAAAGTGTCATTGGCGGACTCGGACTGTCGAGTCCGCATGATGTTCCGTCGCAACATTGGATCCTCCTCCTCATCTTCCTTCTTCTGATGTTGCGGCCACTTGGCACTGCTATGTCTCCTACTACTGCAGTCTTCTGATCTGAAATCAGGTGCTCTTCCTGAAGGGAAAGTCATGATTTGGGTGGTATTAAGTCTATGATGGCAAACCTGTGGCATGCCAGCCGTCGCTCCAGCCCAGCTACACTGAGCATGCGCCTGTACCTCCCAAAGACCAGCTGGTCTTTGGGTCTCTGCCACGCATACATGTTGGGAGGGGCACATTGGCGTGGGGGGCGTGCACATGCTTTGGGCACACACTGCACCAAAAGGGTTAGCCATCACTGTATTAGGTGTTCTGAGAATGGGACTGCGTGGCTCTAACATAGCGAGTCCTTCTTTAATGGAGAAAGTGGCTCTTATGGGAATTAAGTCTTCTAAGTCCTACCACTCCAAGATGAAGATCAGGGCCTCCAAAAGGGGTGGAGAGCATACCGCTCCTCCAATGGCTTTAAAAGAAATCTGGGAAATTAATCCCAAATAAAGATGAAATAATAAGAAAGATTATGGACTGTGCCGAAATGGATAGTAATAGCAATAGCAATAGCAGTTAGACTTATATACCGCTTCATAGGGCTTTCAGCCCTCTCTAAGCGGTTTACAGAGTCAGCATATCGCCCCCAACAACAATCCGGGTCCTCATTTGACCCACCTCGAAAGGCTGAGTCAACGCTGAGCCGGTGAGATTTGAACAGCCGAACTGCAGAACTGCAGTCAGCTGAAGTAGCCTGCAGTGCTGCATTTAACCACTGCGCTGCCTCCACCACCTCCGGATAAACTAACTAAAGAAATCCAGGGAAAGGAAGAATCAGAATTCTACCAGATATGGGATAAATGGTATATAGATGGATGGAGGAAAGAAACAAGAATCAATGAAGGAATATAACAAAACTCAAAAAATAATAGTTATGAGTAAAATAAGAGGGTTAAGAATGGTGAAATCCGAATGAAATACGATAGAAGGGGAAATAATAGAAGGTGAGTGGTATCGATTGATGATTGCTATTATAAAAAACAGGAAGTTCCTGTTCGTACTATATAGTATAAATGTGGTGTACATCTAATTTTTGTGTGTGTGTATTTTACATGTTTGTTAATAAAAAATCTTTTTAAAAAAAGAAGAAGTCTGGGAAGGGTTTCCAGGATTGATCTGGAGGTGTCTCGCTTTGCCTTCAGCTTTTCGACATCGATGAAGACGGCAGCATCACAGAAGACGAATTTGCCCTCATTATCCGTTCGTCGCTTGGACTTCCTGACCTCGACGTGTCCAACCTCTTCAAGGAGATTGACGCGGACAAATCCAACAAGCTCTCCTATGGTAAAGTAGCCAAGTGGGATTGACAGAAATAAAGATTCGGGAGGGTGAGATTTGGGGGTGTCGTGTAATGGTATCTGGGAAAGAACGTGGGAGATGGGATGAAGAGGTGCTGCCAAGGGAACAATCGGATAACAGAATAACAGAGTTAGAAGGGACCTGGGAGGTCTTCTACCAGGCAGGAAACCCTACACTACTTTGGCCAATCTCTTCTTAAAAACTTCCAGTGTTGGAGCATTCACAACTTCTGGAAGCAAGTTGTTCCACTGATTAATTGTTCCGTCAGGAAATTTCTCCTTGGTTCTAGATTGCTTCTCTCCTTGAGTAGCTTCCACCCATTGCTTCTTTTCCTACACTCATGTGCCTTGGAGAGTAGCTTGACTCGCTCTTCTTTGGGACAGCCCCTGAGATATTAGACACTGCTGTCGTGTCACCCTTCGTCCTTCTTTTCACTAAATTGGAATTGGAATTGGAAAGTTTATTTATAGGCCGCGCTTTTCCCTGGGGGGACTCAGGGCGGCTTACAATTCATGGGGAAGGGAATACAAACAATAACACATAAGAACAATGCATAATTAAAATAGAACACAACATTCATCATTCGGGTGGGGACGGATTACAATCTTAACCCCAGGCCTGACGGGATAGCCAGATTTTAAGGGCTGTGCAGAAGGCCTGGAGGGTGGTGAGGGTACGGATCTCCATGGGGAGATCGTTCCAAAGGGTCGGAGCTACTACCGAGAAGGCTCTCCTCCGTGTAGTTGCCAGTCGACATTGACTGGCAGATGGAATTCGGAGGAGGCCTAATCTATGTGATCTAATTGGTCGCGAGGAGGTAATTGGCAGGAGGCGGTCTCTCAAGTTACCCAGATCCACTACCATGAAGGGCTTTATGGGTGGTAAGTAGCACCTTGAAGCGCACCCGGAGATCAACAGGTAGCCAGCGCAGCTCGCGGAGGATCGGTGTTATGTGGGTGAACCGAGGTGCACCCACAATCACTCGCACGGCCGCATTCTGGACTAGCTGAAGTCGCCGGATGCTCTTCAAGGGCAGCCCCATGTAGAGCACATTGCAGTATTCCAGCCTAGAGGTCACAAGGGCACGAGTGACTGTTGTGAGAGCCTCCCGGTTCAGGTAGGGTCGCAACTGGTGCACCAGGCGAACCTGGGCTAAACTAGATAAGAGAACCGCTTAGCCCACAGCTGTATAACTGGCAGGGCAAGAGCCTCTCGGAAGAGATCTCCCACTAGTTTCGTCACCTGTAAAGGAGAAGGGGAGGAGGAAGGATTTTAAGTTCAGACTTGCAACGTTCTCTCAACGTAGCCTCACAATAAAGTTGACTTAGGTCATCTGGTTGTGATTCCTGTCTGGTTTAGCTAACACACATAAGTTGCCTTCTCCTGGTTTAGTGTGACCTCAGACCAGTCCCCGTTTGAAATAATCTTGTTCACTCTCTCTGAGTTTGTTGCAATAAATTCAAATCCAGAAAGCACGGACAGGTAACCGATTCAGCTGGATTCATTAACTTCTTTGTATACATAAGAATAGATGAATAAATGTACAATACCAACAGGTGGTTCTTCCAAGTAACCACAAGGCAGGAGAGTTACAGGCAAACATAAGTAGTTCGTTTCATTTTAGCAGACACACTCAGACTGACTGCTAGTTTACTTCTCAGAGCAGCAGACTTCTAAAGTTTCTGTTTCAATTCTCTGCACAGACGCAGATCTGTTTAAGCTCCCATTGGCTGGCTTGGTTGCTGTGCCTATTCATTGGCTGACCTTGTTCCCATGTCTCTCCCAGTCATGAATATTCTAACACATTCTTTTATTTTTAGAAGAGTTCAAGGATTTCGCTGAGAAGCATCCTGAATATGCCAAGCTGTTTACAACGTATCTCGAGCTGCAACGCTGCCAGCTGTTGTCAGAGGCGGAATTCACTTCCGGGGAAGTCACCCCTACCCCTACCACCCCAAGCTGTCTATTTTCTTCTGAAACAACGCCGGTGCCAAGGAACCAGGTCTGCCCTCTAGTGACCAAAGATGACCATTCAAATATTTCAGATAAAAAAGAAGACTGAATCTTCAAAATGCCTAATATATTCCTTAATTTAAGCTGCGGAAGGATTCCTTTTGTTAAATCCAAATATGGGTGGATTTTTTTTTTAAAAAAAACAGACCGAATAAAGCAAAAAAATAAATAAATCCCAAAACCCTTGCTTTCGGGATGTATGCGTTCATGTGTTGTATGTCGGGAACTATTTTTCAATAAATAAATTTGGGGAAATCTCTTGCTACTTCTATTGGCCTTTGTGGCGATGTTCTGCTTCCAGAAGAATAATTTGCTCCGAGATGAAATTGGAGGAGGAAAAAAGAATATGCTAGGCTACAGTATCCCAAAATCAGAAACGCCTTTTCTGACTTAACATGTTTTATTTTTTTATTTTTATTTTTGGTTCAAAAGTTTTATTTTCTTTTAAAACAAACATTTCATCATTCCTCAATCAGTGAGACATCAGAGTACAATTTTTTTGTGTGTCAAAATAGTTCTAGTTTACCACCAAATTCTTGTCTAGCCTAATGTATACCCCTCCCTCCCTCCACCTTCCCCCCAACCCCCTCCTCCTTCCAATAGCAATAGCAATAGCAGTTAGACTTATATACCGCTTCATAGGGCTTCCAGCCCTCTCTAAGTGGTTTACAGAGTCAGCATATCGCCCCCACAATCTGGGTCCTCATTTTACCCACCTCAGAAGGATGGAAGGCTGAGTCAACCCTGAGCCGGTGAGATTTGAACCGCTGAACTGCTGATCTAGCAGTAGCCTGCAGTGCTGCATTTAACCACTGTGCCACCTTGGCTCTTCCACCACCACCCCCCGACTTCCCAGAACCCGTACACGGTATGGATTTTTAACAAACACAGTCTAAAATCTATTGAGAAAAAAGAAATAAAGAAATGAATGACATCTCTACATTGATCTTAGCTTCTTCTTGCTTGAGCTAACTTTAAACAATTTAAATCATTTCGGATCTTAAGCATAGGCTAACTGGAGTTTCTTGGTCCCGTATTTATTTTGTATATAGTCAATCCATTTTTTTCCAGTCTCGTTTATATCTCTCATTTGCTCCGAGATGAAATTGGCGGAGGAAAAAAAGAGTATGCTAGGCTACAGTGTCCCAAAATCAGAAACGCCTTTTCTGACTTAACACGTTTTACTCAAAGACAACACTTTGGTGAGCTTTCGCGCTTAAGCAATAGCAGTAGACTTATATACCGCTTCATAGGCCTTTCAGGCCTCTCTAAGCGATTTACAGAGAGTCAGCATATTGCCCCCAATAACAATCCGGGTCCTCATTTTACCCACCTCGGAAGGATGGAAGGCTGAGTCAACCCTGAGCCGGTGAGATTTGAACCGCTGACCTGCTGATCTAGCAGTAGCCTGCAGTGCTGCATTTAACCACTGCGCCACCTTGGCTCCTAAGCTTTGGAATGATGATGATGAGTAAGGATGATGAACTATATGAGGAATGGTTAAGAGAACCAGGTATGTCTAGCCCAGAGCTGTCAGTCTCAAGGTCCGTGGGATGCTTAGATCTTCCCCACGGGGCCACCCTGGAAGCAGCAAAACTTCCCCCTGGGTCCCTCTGCGAGGGACAACGGAGCCCCCTGAGTTCCATTTTCACTGGCAGAGGACTGCAGGAGGCCGTCGCGGGTGAAAACGGAGCTCATGAGGGCCGTGCGCGCCTCCCCTTAAACTCCACGTTCACTGACAAGAGGGCTGCAGGAGGCCGCCCCATCTGAAAATGGAGCTCGCGAGGGCTGCACATGGCCGTCAGCCAGGGGTGGTTTTCGGTTCAGTTGGAACGGGGCTGGCGGCGTCCTCGTGCACGCGCGCAGTGCACGCATGCGTATTAGCGTCTGTGCCATGCTCCAGCTGCTCCTGGAGGATCACGCAGGCGCTGTATGCGTCCTGAGCATGCGTGGAAGTGCAGAACTCATCAAAACCAGGTAAGAAACGCGGGCGGGCGGGTGGACCCTTCGGCGTTCCCGGAAGTTACTTACTTCCGGGTTCGCCGACCAACCGGTTCGTGGGGACCGCCGCGAACCGCCTGAAACCCACTCCTGCCGTCAGCTATTACCGGTCTAAACCTCTGCACAATTGCCATGAGGCAGGTTCACTTATCACCCGAAGCGATTTAAGAAATAATCAATTAGCCAACAATCCACCAAGGGCAGAGTCGTAAAAACCCCTGCTTTCTGCAACTTTCTGCAACGTGCAAAAAAAAATGAATGCAAGCTGCATCCTGATGTTGATGTCATTAACATGGTCCAGAAGATTCTCATCCTTGAACTAGAAGCTTTTTTAGCTCGGTGTCATGATGGAGAATGAAATATCCTGGGTCTATCTGGAGGGAACTGATTTAATTATCCCCGATCAGCAACCTCGGGGTCCGGATGCTTAAGAGACGCGAGGCACCATTGCCCTCTTGTGGCCGTTGATGGCAATTGCGCTGATGATGTTACCTAGTTTGGGTGATGAAACGTCAGGCCAGAAAACAAGCAAACTCAGAGAGCATCAAGGACCCCACAGCCCTCCTCCCTCCTCCTCCTCCTCCTTCACAAACCTCCCTCCCATGTAGCACTGATGATGTTACCTAGTTGGGTCATGAAATGTCTCCAAAGAAACAAGCAAGCTTAGAGAGCACCAAGGACCCCTCAGCCATCCTCCTCCTCCTCCTCCTCTTCTTCTTCCTCCTCCTCCCTCCTCCTCCTCCTTCTCTTCTTCCTCCTCCTCTTCTTCCTCTTCTTCTTCTTCTTCTTCTTCTTCCTCTTCTTCTTCTTCTTCTTCTTCTTCTTCCTCCTCCTCCCCTCCTCCTCCCCTCCTCCTCCCCTCCTCCTCCCCTCCTCCTCCCCTCCTCCTCCCCTCCTCCTCCCCCTCCTCTTCTTCCTCCTCCTCCTCCTCCCTCTCCTTCTCCTCCTCTTCTTCTTCCTCCTCCTCCCCCTCTCCTCCTCCTCCCCCCTCCTCCTCCTCCTCTTCTTCCTCCTCCTCCCTCCTCCTTCTCTTCTTCCTCCTCCTCCTCCTCCTCCTCCTCCTCCTCCTCCTCCTCCTCTTCTTCTTCTTCTTCTTCTTCTTCTTCTTCTTCTTCCTCCTCCTCCTCCTCCCCTCCTCCTCCTCCTCCTCCTCTTCTTCTTCCTCCTCCTCCTCCCTCCTCCTCACAAACCTCCCTCCCATCTAGGACTGATGTTGTTTCCTACTTGGGTCATGTCTGCAAGAAAACAAACAACCTCAGAGAGCACCAAGAACGAAGAATCATGCACTGTTAGTTTCCCAGATAGCGGTGGTGGTGGTGGTGGGGAGATCAATGGGAATCTTGAAGACCATGTCGGAGACAGAGCCTCCCAGAGGAAATCTATGTGTGTCTTAAGAACCACCAAGGACTTGATGGCCCCAGAATCGGATGTATACAGTACAGGGCAGGTATTCCATCTCTTAAAATCAATCTTAAGATGATTCTTTGCTACATGTTCCACTTTCCCCGGAGACGAAGAAGCCAAGCCAACAACTCAACCGTCCCTCCCAGGTGCTGCATTTGGGATTGCTCCCCTTAGCAAGCAAAACATTGGGACTCTCTGCTCTGCTTGGGAGTTGGGGACTGGGGGCTACAAAGTAAACCTATGAAGAACGGTTGCAGGAATTGGGTTCGTCTAAGTTTAGTGAAAAGAACGACTGAGTGACATGATAGCAGACTTCTAATATCTCAGGGGCTGCCAGGAAGAAGAGGGGGTCCACCCATTATTGCATTCCTCAGGCCCTATTATGACCTTCAAACTGAAAGAATTCGGAGATCTGCTTGATTTATAGGACTGTTCTTATGTTCTTCCATTACAGGTTAATTATCCCCTGTAAAAGGGTAAAAGTAAAGGTTCTCTTCGCACATATGTACTAGTCGTTCCCGACTCTAGGGGGCGGTGCTCATCTCCGTTTCAGAGCCGAAGAGCCAGCACTGTCCGAAGACGTCTCCGTGGTCATGTGGCCGCCATGACTAAATGCCAAAGGCGCACGGAACGCTGTTCCCTTCCCACCAAAGATGATTCCTATTTTTCTACTTGCATTTTTACATGCTTTCAAACTGCTAGGTTGGCAGAAGCTGGGACAAGTCACGGGAGCTCACTCCGTTATGTGGCGCCACTGATTCGAACTGCCGACCTTCTGATTGAGAAGCTGAGCGTCTTAGCCACTTGAGCCACCCCGTCCCTCAATTGACTCCTTAAGACGAGACAAACCATGTCTTAATGTGATATATAATCTGTGTAGAAGTTCTTTTCCTTGTTGTATTGAAATGTCCCATTTCTTAGATCAGCTACATTTGCAATGACTTTTCCTTCTAACTCTTTCCTCTGATCATCCATTCCACCTTCATGTAACATAAACCAAGATTTCTTTGGCTCGGTTGTACTATTCCTCAATCCTGTGGGTATTTCCCAAAAGGATGGTATCTTGGTTCCCCATCAGCCCTAAGGACGGAGTTGTCTACCTGAATCCTATAAAGCATCTCAACTCTTTAATCCAATTGCTGTTTTCCCTTCATTTGGCCGCAGCCCCCAGCAAATCCTCCAGGAGAGCCAAGAAGTCTGCTTAGAAATAATCAAATATTATTAAAATATTGGTCCGAGCCGGAGTTGACAAATGGCTTACTCAACGTCAACCTTGGATGGTGAATTTGCAAGCTTCTTTCTCAGATGCTTGTAATTCAATCAACCTGAGGAGACCGGAGCACTTGATGTTCTCCAGGAGATAGATACAAGTGGCAGGGCTACAGTTGAGGAGAAGAACATCTGGGTTTTGCCAGCACAAATGCAACCATTTGCCCTGCCTCTAGTTTTAAAGGTGGGCAGAATCTCACCTTCCATGCAGTTTTGAAAGCAAGGGTGGCGTTCAGACTGCTGGAAATGCCAAAGATGCCTCTCCTGTTTCCGAAATAATGAACACGGAAAAATCAGAAACCGGCGATGTCGAAGACGAGAGAGAATAATAGGTGATCTCATCCACCTTTAGCTTGGCCTCTTCCCTCCTGTTGCCTCATCCTCACCCATGATTGGCATGGAGGCCCCAAGGAACGATGCCAATGGAATGTGACCCTGAGATTTCCTCCATGGTGGACTTCTCTCCTTTCACTTTTATCCAGAATTCACTGTCCCATCAGTCATCCCTCTTGTTGCCTTCATTCCATCAGAGAGACACACAACCATAGAAACACAAACGTGAAATTGCTTTCCTGTCCACTCTCAATACCATCTTCACCTGTTCATCTTGACTTTGTTCCAATTATGTAGTTTGCATTAATAACTTGATTCTTCTATATTGGTGGTTTTTGCTGTTCAACAGCAAAAGGCTTTCAAATCCCCAGAACCTACCTACCTACCTTCCTCACCTCTATTCTCCTTCCTTCCTTCCTTCCTTCCTTCCTTCCTTCCTTCCTTCCTTCCTTCTTTCTTTCTCTTTCTTTCTTTCCTTCTTCTTTCCTCCCTCCCTGCCTCTATCCTGTTCCTCCTCACCACTATTTTCCTTCCTTCCTTCCTTCCTTCCTTCCTTCCTTCCTTCACTCCCTCCCTGCCTCCCTGTCTCCATGCTGCTCCTCCTTACCTCTATTCTCCTCCTTCCCTTCTTGCCTTCTTTCCTTCTTCTTTCCTCTCTCTCCCTGCCTCTCTCCTGTTCCTCCTCACCTCAATTATCCTTCCTTTCTTCTTCTTTCCACTCTCCCTGTCTCCCTGCTTCCTTCTTCTTTCCTCTCTCCCTGCCTCCCTGTCTCCATCCTGTTCCCCCTCACCTCTATTCTCCTTCCTTCCTTCCTTCCTTCCTTCTTCTTTCCTCTCTCCCTGTCTCCCTGCTTCCTTCTTCTCTCCTCTCTCCCTGCCTCCCTGTCTCCATCCTGTTCCCCCTCACCTCTATTCTCCTTCCTTCCTTCCTTCCTTCCTTCCTTCCTTCCTTCCTTCTTTCTTTCTCTTTCTTTCTTTCCTTCTTCTTTCCTCCCTCCCTGCCTCTATCCTGTTCCTCCTCACCTCTATTTTCCTTCCTTCCTTCCTTCCTTCCTTCCTTCCTTCCTTCCTTCACTCCCTCCCTGCCTCCCTGTCTCCATGCTGCTCCTCCTTACCTCTATTCTCCTCCTTCCCTTCTTGCCTTCTTTCCTTCTTCTTTCCTCTCTCTCCCTGCCTCTCTCCTGTTCCTCCTCACCTCAATTATCCTTCCTTTCTTCTTCTTTCCACTCTCCCTGTCTCCCTGCTTCCTTCTTCTTTCCTCTCTCCCTGCCTCCCTGTCTCCATCCTGTTCCCCCTCACCTCTATTCTCCTTCCTTCCTTCCTTCCTTCCTTCCTTCTTCTTTCCTCTCTCCCTGTCTCCCTGCTTCCTTCTTCTCTCCTCTCTCCCTGCCTCCCTGTCTCCATCCTGTTCCCCCTCACCTCTATTCTCCTTCCTTCCTTCCTTCCTTCCTTCCTTCTTTCCTTCCTTCCTTTCCTCCCTCCCTGTCTCCCTGCCTCCCTGCTGCTCCTCCTCACCTCTATTCTCCTCCCTCCCTTTTTGCCTTCTTTCCTTCTTCTTTCCTCCCTCCCTGCCTCTATCCTGTTCCTCCTCACCTCATCCTTCCTTCCTTCCTTCCTTCCTTCCTTCCTTCCTTCCTTCCTTCCTTCCTTCCTTCCTTCCTTCCTTCCTTCCTTCCTTCCTTCTGTCCTGCCTTCCTCTCTCCCTCCTCTTTCTCTGAAAAGGACTTATTTATAGATGTACCTACTCTTGAAGCTCCTAGAGCAGTGTTTTTAAAACATGGCAACTTTAAAGGTGTGTGGACTTCATCTCCCAGCATGGTGAGAGTTGAAATCCACATCTCTTAAAGTTGCCAAGTTGGGAAAACTTCTCCAGAATCTCTTGTTCTGAATGTTAGATTATGATGAACCAAATTTACCTCTTGGTTCCTATTTTTCTACTCCAAGTGATGGAAAACACTGGTATTTATCTATGGCCAACTTCTCTCTCGCTTTGTGGAGTGTCAGATGGCTCTTTCTGGTTCCTGCGCTGACATGAAAAACCTCAAGTTTTCTTTGAAAATTCATGAAGGTGGGGGACAACAACAAGCATTCCCCCAAGAAGCTGAGCAGCCAGAGAAGGGAAACCACCCACTGAAAGAGCCGAGGTGGTGCAGTGGTTAGAGTGTAGCACTGCAGGCTACTTCAGCTGACTGCAGTTCTGCAGTTCGGCTGTTCGAATCTCACCGGTCAAGGTTGACTCAGCCTTCCATCCTTCCGAAGTGGGTAAAATGAGGACCCGGATTGTTGTTGGGGGCAATATTCTGACTCTGTAAACCGCTTAGAGAAGGCTGAAAGCCCTATGAAGCGGTATATAAGTCTAACTGCTATTGCTAAAATAAGAAGAGCAAAAAAAAACACAAAAAAACCCCCATTTTATTTCCAGGAAGTAGAAGAACAGTTTCAAAAATGGAGGAGAAACATTCGGTCCTGCTTTAGAAAGGAGGAGCAAAGGAAGAGAAAATGAGAAACCATCTCAGCTGTGGTTTGCTGAAGGGTTGATTGGTAAAATGTGGATTGTTGAGTTAAAAAATGAAATAGACCATCAGAAACTCAAGGCAGCTATGCAACCTTTTGAGTCTCTTCCATGCCTTCATCGAGAACTTTGTCCTTCAGCCAAGACTCAATATATGAAGATCCTCACACCGCAAGCTTCATCATCGGCCAAGGGTTGTGTTTTTCATTACGCACATCTTTTTTTACAAAATGACACCAACTTTCTTCTTTTTTAAAGAAAGAAGAGTTATGCCAAAGAGGTTGTGCTGAAAATCAGCCGTCTTCTCCCATCTTACAAAACTTGATGTCATGCCTTAATAAATCCCTTCTGGTTTTTTTTGTGCAGGAAACCGTCTCTACAACAATCCTCGACAGAGGATTGTCTCTGTCACTTGTGGCCAAACTGCCTTTTTTGGGGTGGGGTGGGGAGAAATACATTCAATCCCTGCAATGTGTTAGCGCTGTATCTCCACTTTCACTCCAATTCAGGAAAAAGTCAAGTGCCCAACTTTCGTGTTTTGTTCCCGTTGTGAATAGATGTTCATACCAGGGGTGAAATTCAGCAGGTTCTGAAAAGTTCTGGAGAATCGGTAGTGGGAAGTTTGAGTAGTCCGGAGCAGTGGGGAGGGAATGGGGATTTTGCAGTATCTTTCCCCCCGCCACGCCCACCAAACCACGCCCATAGAACCAGTCGTAAAAAAAATGAATTTCGCCACTGGTTCATACATTATAAGTAGACAAACGTGCTCAACTTTCTGATTCAATTCAGAAATATAGTTTGATCTGGATGTTTGACCAAGTTTTGGTCCAATCTCCAAAGTTTTGTGTAACTCAGGGATGTTAAAATCAAGGTCCATGGGCTGCATCCTGCCCGCCATGTAGTCTGATCCGGCCCACGAATCTGTCCCAGTCTACCCATGTCGCTTCGGCCCGGTCTACCCAATGCAAAGAGGAAACATGCCAGCTGTTTGTTCTGATTGAGGCTTCCCAAGAGCATGAAGCAAACTCCTGGACCCGTCAAAAACCCTTTTAATTAACTGACTGTGAATTCTGCTCATTCACATCCAGCAAAGTCTTTCAAGGGAGGATTTATGGTCACAGACCTTATCTGGCTTGGAGAGCTGCCAAGCCGATATCTGCAAAACGTGGCAAGGAGTCACGAACCAATTAAGCGAACTAATTGTCCCCTGCAAACTCCACTCCCCTTTCGCTCCTCTTTTATTCCCTCTGGGAGGGGCCATTCATTGTCCCCCTGTGGCCTTACTCCCAAATCAACCCCTGTTCTTTAGCTGTTCCCTTCATGTGGCAACTCTGCGCATGCGTACACTGGGAAGAGGCTCCAGCTGTTCGCCTGCCTCACTGATGTCTGACTCTGAAGGCAGTTGATGACTGGCATATGGCCTTGGTCCCCTCTCTGCCTCCGACACAGAGCCCTCATCGGAGCCTTCCCCAGACTCCAGGACTGGCCCATGTTCCTCCCCAACCTCCTCACTGTCTGAATCTGCTACCAACTCCACTGGCTGCTGGAGGGCCACAACGCAGTTTGGGGAGTGGCATCAAGCTGGCCATGCCAGCCCAGTCGGCCATGCCACAGCCTTGAGGTCGACCACAGCCCTGATCTGGCCCTCAATGAAATTCAGTTTGACACCCTTGGCGTAACACATGCCCCACTGCAGATGCTTGCAAGGAAGTCCATGTCTCTTAGCTCTGATCTCATTTCTGTTCTGCTCCAGATGTATAAAGGAAAGGAGTGAAGGAGTATCTTTAAAAAAAAAATCTACTTTTAACTGATTTTCGTTTTGGCGCAAGTGATAACCATTCCACCCCAAGGGAACATCATTTCTTATCATATGCTCTTTTCTATCAAACGAAGTGGGGGGTCTTGTTGGTTTTAAAGCCTTTTCTAGCTCTTGAAGAACCCCGTGTTTAAACAGCTGCTACCTTTCTAGCCAAAAGCTAGTTGACTTTATCACCCCTGGCATTTAATGTTTGCAGAGCAATGCAGCGGGTCTTGTTAGATTAAAATGATTTCTGGGATCGCTTTCCCTGTTGGGATTTTCTTTGATCTTTCAGCCTTTGAGCATCCAAAACTACAGAAGCATTTTCAATCGTTGCAACCTCGTCCGTCTGAGTAAGGAGAGAACATGAGACAAACCACAAAAGAGAGTGTTGCAAATTGGGGGGGGGGGAAATGGTTGTGGTTGAGTTTTGGGATGCTTCTGTGAAGACTTCCAAGGATTTCATCATCCACATGCTCTTGAGGAGAAGCACTGAGTTAGGACGACCCAAGAAAACCCAAGTAAGTTGTAAAGTTGGCCAAGATTTCATCATCCACATGCTCTTGAGGAGAAGCACTGAGTTAGGACAACCCAAGAAAACCCAAGTAAGTTGTAAAGTTGGCCAAGATTTCATCATCCACATGCTCTTGAGGAGAAGCACTGAGTTAGGACAACCCAAGAAAACCCAAGTAAGTTGTAAAGTTGGCCAAGATTTCATCATCCACATGCTCTTGAGGAGAAGCACTGAGTTAGGACGACCCAAGAAAACCCAAGTAAGTTGTAAAGTTGGCCAAGAGATTAAAGCCTCCCCATTTTCCCCTCTCACAATTGTGTACTCTTTGTGCAGTCTCAAATTGTCAACTCCTCCTAAGCAGTTGAAGATGAATCATACATTCCAAAATTGTGGTCAACCTTGAAACTGTCAGACCTGGAAGCCATCTTTTACCCTTGGGACTTCAGGGGGCCTGCCACATTTTCTACTGTGGGAAAAACAGGAGGGAGTGTGGATGATATGCAGCCATAATAACATTCTTTCTCAGAAAGTCAAGGTCATCTGGCCCAGCAGCTGTGATGAGATGACTGGGTGGCATCTGCTGTTCTGGATGGCACCCGATTGGGCCATGGGATGGGCATGTGGGTGCTGGGCAGGGACTTGAACTTTCTTTTGGGTGGGGAAAACCTGGAAACTTTCAGATTCCGGTTTTCCCAGATGTGCCAACAGGACACATCTCTAATAAAATGGAACTTTGAGGAACCTCGAGCCTCGGAGTCTTCTTTCCTTGGGGGTCTTACTTGGAACCCTGACATTAACCTGGATCCTGGATCTAGCAGGCTCCCGTGACCTCCAGGGTGCTGTCCGGGGTCCTGAGCCCCAGTGTGGACCCAAACCCAGGCAGTGTCAAAGATTCAGGGAAGGTGGAGGGAAAGAAAGACTAAGAAGAAAGAGCTAAGAGTCACTGGGACAGCCCTGAGCTGTTATAAGTCCTAGAATTTTTTTTAAAAGATCCTTGTTCCCATTCTATGCAGGTAAATGGAACATAAATCATTGGCATCACTGTGAATCATCTATCTATCTATCTATCTATCTATCTATCTATCTATCTATCTATCTATCTATCATCTATCTATCTATCTATCTATCTCTATCTATCTATCTATCTATCTCTATCTATCTATCTATCTATCTATCTATCTATCTATCTATCTATCTATCTATCTATCTATCTATCTATCATCTACCTACCTACCTACTCTCTATCTCTCTATCTATTTATCTCTCTCTCTCTCTATCTGTCTGTCTATCTATCTATCTATCTATCTATCTATCTATCTATCTATCATCTACCTACCTACCTACTCTCTCTCTCTCTCTCTCTCTCTCTCTCTCTCTCTCTCTATCTATCTATCTATCTATCTATCTATCTATCTATTATCTACCTACCTACCTACTATCTATCTATCTATCTCTATCTATCTATCTATCTATCTATCTATCTATCTATCTATCTATCTATCTATCTATCTACCTACCTACCTACCTACCTACCTACCTACCTACCTACCTACCTACCTAACCATATCTTCTGTCTGTTTGTCTGTCTATTTATCTTTCTATCTATCTATGATCCATCTATAAAAAAAGGTGTCGAGACTCTAGAAAAAGTGCAGAGAAGAGCAACCAGGATGATTGGGGGGACTGGAGGCTAAAACATGTGATGAACGGTTGCAGGAACTGGGCATGGCTAGTCTAGAGAAGAGAAGGACCAGGGGAGACATGACAGCAGTCTTCCAATATTTGAGGGGCTGCCCCAGAGAGGAAGGGATTCAACCTTATTTTCCAAAGCACCCAAAGGCCAGACAAGGAATAATGGATGGAAACTGACCAAGGAAGAAATTCAACCTAGAAATAAGGAGGAACTTTCTGAAGTGAGAACAATCTCTCATTAATCTATCATTCATCTGTTATCTACCATCCATCCATCCATCCATCCATCCATCCATTCACCCACCCATTATCTTTCTCTCTCATCTATCTATCTATCTATCTATCTATCTATCTATCTATCTATCTATCTATCTATCTATCTATCTATCTATCTATCTATCTATCCACCTACCTACCTACCTACCTACCTACCTACCTACCTACCATCTATCATCATGCTGTCTGTCTATCTATCTATCCATCTATGTATCTACAGTACCTACCTACCTACCTACCTACCTACCTACCTACCTATCTATCTATCTATCTATCTATCTATCTATCTATCTATCTATCTATCTATCTATCTATCTACTGCATCCATCCATCCATCCATCCATCCATCCATCTACCTACCTACCTATCTACTTACCTACCTACCTACCTACCTACCTACCTACCTACCTACCTACCTACCTACCTATCTATCATCTATCTATCTATCTATCTATCTATCTATCTATCTATCTATCTATCTATCTATCTATCATCACCTTTATATGACTACCCATTTCACAAGAAGCAGCGAACAACAATCAATACAAGAACAATAACCAAGGTACCCTGCCCTGAAGATACTTAGAAAAAGTCACTAAAGACCAAGATCTTTTCCCAGGTTGCCTAGAAGATGGGGCGCACAATTTTCTCCTGTATGATTTCGCCCCGTTTTCTATGATTCCTTCCCCTTCTTCCCCCGCCCCCCCGAACTCCCGACTGAATGCATACCATCTGTTACTTACTTTACTTTATTCTCCTGGATTTTGTTTCCTAGGACAAAGTGCCCAGAATCGGTTAAAGTTGGTCGCTCTTTAAAATCGCTTTCCCTAAATGTAAATAAGCGAATAAGCCAAACCATCTAAACTCTTGTCAAACACCATTAGGTGCAACGTGGTCCTGACAGATTCAAGATTAAGCCTGCTTTTGGGGTGGGGTGGGGTGGGAGCAAATCCAATTGAGGACTTCTTCTTTTTCTTCCTTTTTTTTTTTGTACCTTGAGGGGGCAGCTGATATTATACATTTTCCAGAGCTGCTGCGTTCTCCCACCCAGAAGCTCAGGGGGAACACAAAGCAGAGCCATCATCTACTCCTAACCGAAAGAAACCAAGGGAAGGATTCAAGAAGTCTTAGAAGACAAGGGTCTTTTTTTTTCCCCTCCTCCCCTCCCTCTTTTCCCCCTCTTCCCCTGCCTTGGAAATCAGATGCACTGGCCTTTAGGAGAAGCAGAGAAGAGAAGCAGTTGCTCCAGGCGAAAACCATCTCTGGAAGAAGCTTTGCTGCGGGGCAGGACATCTGTGAAGCTTCATCAATCCAGTAATTCAATCATGGAGGGAGGTTTAAAGGGCTTCTCCGGTGCCTTCCCTACAGTGTCTTCCTGGTCCTGAGGAGGGAGAAGACCATTCGGACAGGACTCCGGTCATCCTATCTGCTTTCTGCCTCCCTCTCCCTCCCCATCTCCAACTGGAGGAGGAATGGACTATTTCTCTAGCATCTCCTGAAATAGTCGGAACAGGCTAACAGGTGAGTCTTTTGTAAGGACTTCTTCCTCGGGACAGGTAAGCGAGGATTTGGATGAGTTTGAGATCTTGGCTGGCTGGCTGTTGGTGCCACCAAGAAGGTTCTCAAGAAGAAGAGGGAGAAGAGATCAGTGGGTGGCAGAAA